>NC_053155.1:261051457-261306457 GCF_016835505.1 Polypterus senegalus | reverse complement strand
CTCTATGCAGTAAACTTCAGAGTTAAGGAGATACATTCCAAAGCAGAATGAAAGAAGCTCAATTGCACGTAACAAGAATGTGTTTGCTTTTTTCACTACTGTAGTGATGAAATCTCATCTATATGACATATTTGATTGGAGGATTGTGAAGATCTACCCTGTCTAAATTCCTAGGAGAGCTAGAGGAGGAACTTTTCACTGAGTAAGAGGAGTGAACATTAAAGAAAGCCTTATTTTCTAACAAGTAGTCTATTACAAGTCATGTGTCTTTGTTTCTTCTTAATGCATTTTTCTTTTGCAGAAAATCTTATCCATTCCTAACATCAAATGTTTGTTTCTGCCTATTTATTAATATAATATGCATATTGTTACAGGCGTGCCTTCTGGGATTGCTTTAGGCCCTGAATAAAATTGCAGAAGAATGTACAACAGAGTAAAACAGAATGCTTAAAAATGATGCAACATAATGGAAGAGAAAACCAAGGGACATCCTAAAAATATCAAATTAATGAAGAGCATGTTTTGTCTGCCACAAAAATCTAATGAGGGGTCAGTCTATGACACGACACATACCCCACTTTGCAACATCCAAAATTTCAAATATTCTCCTTTTGTTTCGCCCACTTTTATTGTTTATGTAATTACATAGACATGATTAGGAGCTTTATCAGCAGTGCCAGAGCGCACAGCGTTTTTTGCATTTCCTTTGCACCCTTTGCTAGTCGACAGTCAAATGGGGTTTTCCTATGAGAACTCCAACCCTTTTTATATGTCGTGTTGACATTTGTTCCCTATATATACACTACTGGTCAAAACTTTTGAACCTTCCCATTTTTCCAGTTTTTATTGACTTTTAAGCAGCTTAAGTCTAGTGAACAACACAATATAGTACAAAGGTTAATAGTAATTAGAGGATAAACCAAAGTTTATGTTGATAAACATTGAAAACTAATGTAATTTTTAAAGTTATACAAAAAGACACTCTTTATGGAATATGTAATGCGATAACAACTTTTAGCTTTTTTTTTTTGCAACAACGGAAGTTAATTAAGCCTTGAAAGTTGATGAAGACAATTTCTAAAAGTGTCCCAATTTTTGTTCATTACTTACCAACTTTCTGCTTGTGTAAAAATTGTGTTGGGACAAACTGCCTTGCTACATCCTCTGAAGCATTATTTGGATAATATTAATAATAATAATACATTTTATTTATGTAGTGTCTTTCCCATGCTCAAGGTGCTTCACAAAGTCTCAGAAAGAAACAGCAGGTATATGTAACATTCGATACAAATATTTCCTGAATAGAGCACTAAAACTGATAAATACAGGTTATACAAATAAAAGACAATAAACCAGAAAAAATACTAAATTCAATATTAAAAGAAAAGCCTAGCAAATAACATAATTTGTGATATAACACACACACACAAATTATATTAAAGCATCTGGACAGAGAGGAAGACTGAAAGAAGAGACAGAATGCCAGGTTAAGTTAAAAGCCTTCTTGAGTTTTAAGTTGTTTTTTTAAAAGGGTGAATGTAGTCAGCTGATCTAATTAATTTAGTGAGGACATTAAAGGCCCTGTCAGCCATAGAGTGCAGGTTAGTGTGGGGCAGAACAAGATTGCCAGAATCAGATGACCTTAGAGAGGCAAGCAGGAGCATAGTGATGGAGAAGGTCACTGACATATTTCAGTATTTCAGTGCAAGGCCATTTAAAGATTTGTAGGTTAATTTTATATTCAGTCCTGAAAGACACAGGTAGCCAGTGGAGGCGAAGCAGGATAAGTTCTGTGCTTGCTTTTGCTGGTCCATGTTAGGACTCTAGCAGCAGAGTTTTGATATAAATTAGAAGTGGCACCTGCCAGTAGGGAGTTAAATTAATTGATGCAGTATGTGATAAAAGCATAGACAGGTTTCTCAGAATTAGAAAAGTAGAGGAATGAGCAAATACGGAATATGTTACAGAGGTGAAAGTACGAAAGTTTCTTAATGTGGTTTATGTGAGCAGAATAAGAAAAGGAGGAATCAAAAATGACTCCAAGTCAAATGACTAAAATGACTCTTCGTTGCATCAGAAGAAAGTCTGATGAGTCACCATCAAGAGTTAATGAGAAGGCGCTCATTTTGTTAAGTTGCGCTTTAGTGCCAATTTACAGGAGTTCAGTTTTGTTTCAGCTTAATTTTAAAGAGTTCTGCTCCATCCAGGTTTTAATTTCACCCAGGCAAGTTGTGAGCTGATAAAGCTATGAGGAAGTTTTACTTTTAACTTTGAAATAGAGGTAAGAAACAGCTGCATAAAAACAATAACCCAGTCCATAGTTACAAATGATATAGCCAAGAGGAAGCATACAGATACAGAAGACCAAAGGATCGAGGACAGAGCCCTAAGGAACCTCTTGTGTGACAGGAACTGATCTGGATCTACTGTTGCCAAGACTAACAAACTCTTGCCTTTCAGTCAGATAGGACATAAAGCACTAGAGGGCAGTGCCAGAGATAACCAGAATGTTCTCCATTCTGGACAGCAGAATGTCTTATCTGACGGTGTCAAATGCTTCATTAAGATCGAACAGAATTAATATGCTGGTTTGTCCAGAGCCTACTGCCATGAGCAAATCATTGGTTACACGAAGCAGAGCAGTTCCAGAGATGTGCTGTGCCCTGAAAGCACACTGAAAGGGTTCCATCAAATTATTAGAAGTTAATTAATTGGTGAGTTGGGAGTCTAAAACATACTTAAGAACTTTTGACAGAAAAGGTGTGTGAGAAATAGGCAGAAAATTGTTAAGATTGTCAGCATCCATTGCCTGGATGGAGTGGGAAGACAGGGAAATATATGATTGGATGATGAATTTATGTTAGCTGAATTATTTAGAATTGTAAAGGAATTTTTCACATATTTCAGTAAAGCAATTAATTGGGCCATATGAAGGTTGAAGTTGTTTACTAACTACAGAGAACAGAACCCTTGGGTTATCACGGCCACTTTATATTATTTTGTCGTAATATGTGTTCTTGGCTGCAGTTGATATATCCCTGTAAGCCCTTTGATGGTCAGAGAAAGCCTGGATGTGCACGGTGAGCCAGTTTTACATGACATTCTCTCAAGGCATCTGCTGCTTTCATAGACCGTAAGTCTGAATTGTACCATGGAGCTGAGCGCTTAAAGGAAACCTCCTTATGGTTTAAAGGAGTTGCTTTATCTAGTGCTGAGAGAAGGGCTGTGTTATAGTGTTCAACAAAACTATCTAGTGTTGATGGAATAGGTGAAGGAAGAAAAAGATGAGAAATGGAACTAGCAAGGATAGAGGGACAGATATTTTTAAGGTTTCTGAAAGAAATTTGACATTTACAGGTAAGGGAACAGAGACAATGAGAGTCCCAAATCACTGCTAGAAGCCAGATGTGCAGATCAGGTCCAATATATGACCACCAGAGTAAGGAGGAAAATCAACATGTCAACCAAGTCAATACAGTCCAGTAAGGATAGGAATTAATTTCTCAGCTTACATGTAGTAATGTCAATATGGATGTTGAAATTGCCAAGAAGAATGACTCTCTGCGAAAGGGAACTTAAGTGTGTTAATAATTCAGTCAGATCAGACAAAAAAGACGCATTACATTTTGGGGAACGATAAAGAACAATGAGTAAGACAGGACCTAATTTCATTATTAGCTTAAGAGCCAGACATTCGAAAAATTATGGATAGTCAGTTGCCATTCTTTTGATTTTTAGCTCTGCTCTAGCAATTATTGTGACTCCTCCGCCTTGTCTTGAGTTGCGAGGCTCAGTGAAGCAAATGTATCTGGATGGTGTTGCCTCTGCTTGAGACATAAAATCATTTGGTATTTGCCAGGGTTTCTGTTAGGCATAGCATGTCAAGTTTTTAGTCTGTAATGAATTCTGATAGCACCAGCGCTTTGCCATTCAGAGATCTTGAGTTAAACAATACAATATTAGCTGACAAGGGTTCATTAAGATAAGATCCATGATCAGTGTTTATTAACAAATTGAAAATTTGGCACACTGACACTCCTATTTCCAAAGCCAAGAATAAGATTGTGTATTCCTGAACAAATGCTGGTGTTGAAATTTTCATTCGCAGCCCTGCAGTTGCGGTGACCTGACTCACAATGTAAATATTTCAGATTCTGCACAATACCAGTGTCTTTTAGGACATTCTAGTCTGACCATTTGCTCTGGACAAACTGTTTAATATGGAGTTTGTCACAGGAGTGTTTTAGCATAGTACAGAGCAAAACTTATCTGATAGTAGCAGAGAAGCAGCACAGCGGAGAAGGTGAGACATGTGGGGTAAGTTGGCGCAGATGAGCAGCAATAGCAAGCAGCAGAAGCAGCATAGTAGGAGATATTACAAGATGCACATGAAGATACCAGAATTCAGAGGTTCCAATATACAGCCACATACATATAACGCACTATATATTGCACTGTATATTGCTATCGCAAAGGTAATAAAAAAGCATTTAATAAAAGACAACAGTCAGACAGGCTATTACAAACCTTAAAACGTAGAAGTTTTCTTTAGAGAAAATGCAAAGAAAGCCAAGGTGTGAGTGAGTGAGCACAGTGTCCTACACTAATGAAATGAACTTGGAAAGTGGTGGAAACTCTGACAAGAACAGGTCTGGCAGACCCAAAGCCGCAACATAATTAGATGTGTTTCTGACAGTCAACAGCATGCATGATAGGCATGTAATATATCCTTTTTATTTAATAAAGTTTAAACAATTTAAATAGTGAACAGTCTCTTAAATAAACATTTTCATGTTCTGAATGGGCTATGCATCCATAATTAGAACAGTTTTCTAGATGAAACAGAATGTGAAGGAAATATGTTAGGTTTCAATTTAGAAAATGGTGTTATCTTTAATACTTAAGTTTACTAATGTGCTGTAATGTGACATGGGATGAGGTAGAAGCAGTGGCCTCACAGCTCCAAAGTCTTGGGTTTGAATTTCAGCCTGGCCACTGTCTTAGTGGAGAGATTCTCTTTTTGTCTGTTTACTCTAGTTTTCCCTCACATATACAAAAAAATGTGCATATCAGGTTATTTAGAGACACCAAAATTACTGAATGTGAGGATGTTTAGTGATGGACTGGAGCCCTGTTCACAGTCTCCTTGCCTTGTACCTGATGCTTCTAAGATAAGCTGTAATGCCCCTGACACCACTAAGTGGTGTGCACTGAGGGATGGCTGAGGCATAAGAATTGTTTGGGTGCAACCCTGGCAATTCCTGACTTAATTAAAAAGGGATCTTGCAAGGCAACCGAACTTGAATAGTCCAGCATTTTTGTGTAATATGTTTTTTTCTATGAGACAAGCTTCATCTGTCTTTCCTGGTTCCAAATGATGACCATGATCTATAATTATCCCGTTTATATCTGCCTGGGCCTGGTGTGGGTGGAGTCAGGCGTTGTCTCCTGGCAATGGCTCCATGCTGTAGAGGAAACCAGAGATATAGTTAGTGGCAGTGCACCATCCTGCCCAGTGGTAGTAACTCTGTGATTACAAGAGCCCTTCACATGATCCTCAAGTGTGGATGAGTGACATTGGGTTCAACAGTGTATGGTATATGGTGAATCAATAATAGTGGTGTAGGGTGACTTATATCCAAACTTATGCTAATTTGTCATTAACTGCAAAAAGTATTTTCTACTAATGATCGCTCCCTGGATGAATAGGTCAACACTCATACTTCATATAACTGTGTAATACACAGTTCACCCATAATACTTGAGACTCAGTGATTTCTGGGCAACCAAAATTTCCCACAAAATCTAGAAAAGAATCCAAACAATTAGTAACATAAAGAACAAAATTACACCTAAAATGAATCTTCTTAACTTAAAATTATAAAAAACAAAATTCAGCTACTGTGGTCATCTTAATCAGTACTGGCCAACAGGTGGTGCTTTGTATCAATGCTGCATGTAACATTTACAAGCAAATACACCAATTATATCAGAAGGCGCCAAGAAGTTTGAGGCAGGGTCTTCGGACATGCTAGAGACATAGAGACAGGAATGTCTGATGTAAGACTCTGGAACTTCTTGTGTGTATATAAAACACGTTGGACATAACGACTTGACTAACTGTCCATCCTGTTATGATTCAAGTGCTCTCAATTTGCAAAATGGTGCAAGATCTCTAAAAGACCCATAATCAGGACCAGCTTTTTCACAATCCTGCACAACTATACCCTCAGATTAGGCAGCCAGCCACCAACTAACACAGGCAGGCTTCATCTTTCACAAGTGTAAAATGGGGCCTGGTGTTTAAAAGATAACTATTACAAGAAAATATCAAAAAAGGCCACACAAGGAAAAGTAAGTGTGTAAACATCTGGCTTGGAAACAAGTCCAACATAAAATCATTTGTAATAAAAAGAGATCAAAAAATCGGAAAAAAAAAGATTTGCCTAAAAGGCCAACTAGAGAAAACAAGTCCCAGTCTTCTTCTTTATGTGCCGTGTCATCGATAGATGCTGGCAGCCACTCTGGTCCACAAGATTTTGTCCACCATTTTTCAGAAAAAGGCAATTAATTCATGTCATTCCCATCCAGTCTCTCAGGTTCCACAGCTATGCTGTTCTGCGGTGACTCCATCCCTTCCTTCCAGTGAATTTCCCCTGTCTAACAAACTGCAACAACCTGTATTTGTTGTTGCGAAATATATGGCCAAAATGGAACAGTTTCGTCTTTTTAACAAGATGGAGGACTTCTTTTGGCTTGTTCATGCTTCAGAGTATTACATCATTTGATGTGATGCGTCTAAGATACTCTTAAGATGCGGCAACAGCACCACACCTCTGGTAGGCCACTTACAGACATTATCTTCCATTTCATAAAATAGAACTGAGAATATGTTACATCTCAGCATTCTTGTCTAGATTCCTATGTTCAGACTCATGCTACAAAGTTTTATCCCTAAATGCAGTGTGGTGTGTGCCCTTTCATTAAGCATAGAACCCAGAGAAGTAAATAACTACACTCTTTGTAGTTGTATTTATCCGATATTGAATGTTTTTTCTATGTCCTTTAACTCTCATGACTATTATCTTAGTCTTTGCCAGGTTGAGTTTTATTCTGTAAGATAAGTCCCATTCTGAAATCCAGTAATCAAAAATCACTAAACAGAATCAAGAAAAACAATACTTACATTAGAAATGCAGCTTCCTAATGTCAATGAACCACCTACTCCTCAGTCTCAAATATATAACCCAAGGGCGGTCTTTCAGGTGACATCAGGGTGGACCTGTTTTTTCCAGTTCCACCCACAAAGCACATAGCTTGACTGTATGAAACTAATCTGTCAGTGGTTCATAGGGAGATGGAGACTAGCCCTGTGCTGAAAACAGTAAGCAACCATTACGGGTCAAACTTGACTACGTGAATGCAAGAGGGTGTGGGTTTAAATTAGAATTACAGGATAATCTAACCTGCATATCTTTGGAATCAGGAAAAAAAAGCATATGTAGAGAAAAATCATCCAGATACAAGGATGCTATGTAAATTTATATGACTTGCCCTGAAATAACAGCAGATTCTTAGAGATGTGAGGTAGCACTAAAAACACTACAGTATGGTGCACCCAAATGTATAAATTAATGGCACATATATGATTAAAGTTAAAAAATGACATTTTGTTCACAAAGGTGACTACTACCATTCTATCAGTAGTATAATATGTCATAAAAATAGTTGTTTTTTTATATTTAGTAAGTAGCCAAAGATTTTGGTCACATGTTAAGTAGAAAAATCACAGCTGCCTCTCATTGAGTGTCATGCTACGCCCAAACCAAAATCCCTTTTTCCACCTTGGACCACACCTTCCACATTCGTTCTACTTTTGGGCAGGCCATTCGCATGCAACATATCCTTGTTCCCACATATCAATTTGAATCGCCTGTTAGCCTCAATTATGTGGTTGTCAATTTGTGGCATTTGAAGTGCATCAAATCCCTTCTGATATATTTTTTCTTTTTGTTCTTGATGTATTAACCATCTATTTTATGATTTTTGGCAACTTGTCAAGATAAAGTTTCTGACTTATCTTTGGTCTTTGCTGCTTACCTTCTGCCAGACTCTTCAATGTGTCCCTGCCTTGTGTTTCCATCTTAGTTTGCTAGGTTTAGATGCTGTTTTAGACAATTGTACAAAATGCCAAATGAAGGAGAAAATAGAATACTAAAATTTTCTGAAAAACTAAAGAAGGATGGGTGTTTCTTTGTTCGCTTTAACAGTCGAAAGGTATTCGATTAGGATTACTTGCAATAACAGGATACATCTCTTCAAGAACACAGAATCCCACCCTTATCCATCCACTGTTCTATTACTGCTTCCCAGTGGGGGGGTGGCAGTCATCCTCAGGGCACACTGATATTCACATCCATAGTAATCCATGGGATGTGAAAAGAAAAGTAGAAAACCCAGAGATAAGCCCATCAAGAAATACAAGAAAAATGTGATAAACATGTGAAAAAAGGTAAACCTCATATTTTAATAATCATTTAGGGCACTGTGCTGTTATTTATTTGAACAAAGGTCTGCCATCAGCCTTCTTTCAGAAACTAGTAAATCTAAACCAGCACTTACAGAGCAACTGTTCTTCTCATTGCTGGTTTTCATTGTCATTTCCTAAAGATGGCCCTGGCAGCCTGTCGCAAATGAAATCCTTTAGAAATAACAATATATGTAAATAATAATTAGAATGTGTTCTGATGGTCTCGGTAGCTATTTTTATCAGGGGGTTTAAACATTTCCTTTATTTTTCATTTACTTTTTTCACTTTTTCACTGCTGGCTTTTTTGGGTAGCTTAGACAACTTGGCAGCTGTCTCAAATTACCTTGTCAGCAAAGACTTTAGTTCCCATAAAATTGGGTTAAAGCGCCTTTTGATGGAGTAGTAGCATGCAGTTTGAGAAGCCTTTAAAAAATATTGGCAACAACAGTGAAAATGCACACATCCCTGTGTAAATTACTATATTTCTGGCAGCGCCGTGTATTGCTTGACCTAAGGCGAAATGTCTGCTGCCTTTTCTATATTTGGACAATACAGCCGCACTGTGTTTTTTGATCACAGTATGTGCTGTACAACGTACCCTGTCATTTCTGTGCAGGCTTGTGTAAATCTGTTTTCACAGGGCTTTGAAAAGGGCTAGACAGCATATTCAGTGAATGACACCCAGTCTAATCATACTGATGTCACAGCAAAGTCTAGAGTGTCACCATATAACATTAAATAATGGGAAAAGGCCATTACTGTGAATGGGAAATACTTTTAAATGGTTAAGCTCACAGCATGCGCCTCCAACAAGCAGGAGGTTGTCAGCAAACGCCTTTGAAGGGTGGTGAATCTTATTTAAAAATGTGGCAATGCAGGATGAAAAGTACAGGGTGGCACTCAGCCTTATTATAATGTTAAAACCTTTTTTTAGTAGGCATCTAAGGAGGATTCACTTTTTAGGTCATCATTAGGGAAGAACGTGAAGCTCATGGTTTCCTCATCTTTCTTTTCTTTAGGAGGAAACTGTACCTAACTACAGTTTCTCTTTGTGAAGTGGAGAGATCAACCCTTTTGAATTTGAATCCTAGGAAACTGAGGTTTAGGAGATGGTCCAGAATGTCAGGGAGTAAGCTGTGTTTTTTTTTAACATTGAACAATACGTCATCCTTATGTTACTGTTCATAAAAAACTCACTGTGTCAGCTGGGAAGTTTGCGTTGACATTTCTTGAATGTTTTGCCTGTGAACTTGCTCATTTTCATCCTAATGTCACCTTTCAAAATTTGTTTGATGTTCTTTTTTACAAAACTTCAGTGCCATCTGGCCATAATTAAAATTGAATAACCTCTTTTTCCCACATTATAATAAAGCATATGAATGTTGTTATGTATGCTAAGTGTAAAATGTTGAGGGTTTTCGGAAAATGCTCAGTACACATCATCAAAACTTGAAAATAAATAAAAGTCAAAAATATGAAGTTTAAATGTCAAATAAAGAGGGCTTCATAAAGTACTTAACGTGCTATGATACTGCATTTATATTAAGTCAATAAATTCCGTAAAGCTTCCAGTATTTTTTTTATTGTGGCAACAAATTGATGAAAAACGTGTATTTAAAGATTGGGCCAATTCACCAGAAAGAGTATACTTGTGGGTGATACAGTTGTTAGCACTTCTAACCCATAGTCCTGGTCCTAACCCTAAAGTCCAGGTCCATAGTCTGTAGTATTCGTGTCTGCAAAGGTTTTTCTAGGGGCACTCTGATTTTCCTTTTACAACCGAAGTATGGATATGTTAAAAGTAAATTAGGCCAGTGTGGCACAGTGTGGGTCTGAGGATGACCTTGCTCTGTGAAAGACTGATGCCAGGAGGGTTTTTATTGTCCTAGTACTGGTGGGATAGTCCTCAGCTCCTGTGACCCCAAACTGAATTAATCAAGTTTAAAATTTGTGAATATTATCTCCCATTCTTTAACTAATATATGAAATTACATAGAATTAATAATAATTGGGATGAGCAGTAGTGAAAGGTAGTGTAATATCAAATACATATTGTAACAATTTATAGCCCATAATTAAAATGCCGAAGTAAAATAAGTGTTGTGAATAGCTGAGCATAAGTGTAATATTATAGCAATAGCCTGGCTAAATAACAAAGATGGGGATAAGTATAATATAGATGGTTACCAACATTTTTAGGAAGAATAAATGTAAAAGAAAGGGGAAGGGGGGGCACGGTCATCTTCTTCAGCTGAATGTCACATCTTAGTGAGGACATCTGGAAAGCATTAGGGATAAAGGACTTATCTTAGGAGTGTGTTACAGAAATATTGTTCTTTAAATGTGTATATTTTTAATATTATTAAAAAGGCAAGTTTAGAGGGAGATGCTATCATCATGAAGTACTTTAATTACCCAAGTATCAACTGGGCTAACCTTACAAATAGCAGAGTGCAGACGTTTTTACAAGCAATCAGTGACTATTTTTTAACACAATATGTAAAAACATCAATGAGGGGGAAATCTTTCTAGATTTAGTATTTTGTAATAATCACAACTGATTCAGGGTGTAGAGGTGATTGAACCAGTAGGGTCAAATGACCGTAATATAATACAATTTTCAATTGTTTGGATGAGCACAGATACAAAGACTAAAACTGTTAAGGTTAACTTTAGTAGGGCACATTTTGAGCCGATGTAGCAAAGTCTAAAAAGTATAAACTGTAATAAGTTTTTAAGTGTGAATACAGTCAAGGAGCAGTGGAGTAGGTTTAAAAATGTTTTATGCATAGTGCAGGTCAAGTTCGTCTCATATTTTGGAAGCAGTAAGAAATTAAAAATCACTCTGCAGTGGGTAAATAAGGAAATACAAAAGAAACTACAAATAAACAAACAGCTGTATATGGCATACAAGACTAGTAACTCCAGTGTGAATAGAAGGGTGTATGCTAGCGCAAGGACAACCATTAAGAAGGATAATAGGGAAGCTAAAAGGCAGTTAGAACTATTGCAGAAAAGGCAAAGGATGACCCATAGTGATTCTCTCAGTTTTTTTGTATTAAAAAATCAGTTGAGGAAAAGGTGAAGTGTATCAGAAACACTAACTGTAACTGTGATATAAAATATATAGACATTGAAACAGCAAATACTCTAAACATTTTAAAAGTTTTCAATTTTGAACAAGTGGATAACCTCTCAGAAATAACAGGGACTTGGGAATTGTAGACTGAGAAGTCCTGCTTGGATTAAATAGACTAAAATCTAAAAAACTACCAGGACCAGACAGCATGTATCCCAGAGTGCTTAAGGAGGTTAGCGAGTACATATATAAACCCTTGAAGCGCATTTTTTGAAAGTCACTGCACAATGGGGAGATTTCTAAGGACTAGAAAAAAGTGAATATTATCCCATTCTATAAAAAGGTGATTGGGCAGATCTAAGTAACTACAGGCCAGTAAGCTTAACATGCATCACAAGTAATGTAAAGGAAGGTATTATTAAGCAAAAGATTAAACAAAACATGTCAAGAACAGGAGTATTAGTGAGAAGTCAGCATGGGTTCAGACGGGGGGAGGTTCAGGCATCTGATTAGATCCTATTTGAGAGGCTAACAGTAAAACTGAAAGAGGGGGGAGATTAGTACATTGTATGTAGATGGCTGCAAAACTGGTTAAAACATAGAAAGCAGATGATTATGGAGCAATGAACCTTATCAGAATTGGGCGATAGTAAGTTTGGTGTCCCTCAATGGCCAATGCTAATGTAATTTAATATAGTCAAACAATGTGCATAGGAATATAAGCCACAATTGGTTAAATTACAGATGAAAGACAGCTAGGTGGGATAGCAGATAATCTAAACTCAGTCTAATTATTACAATGGGACCTGGACAGAATATAGACTTGGTGTATTTGTGGCAAATAAATGTAATGTAAATAAACATAAGGTTTTACATATAGGAAGCCGAAATGTTAGATTTGAATGGCAAATGGGAGGTCTGAAACATTGAGGTGCCTCTCATGAGAAGGACCTTGGCTGCATTAGTTAAAGTAGTTAATGACCTCCGGGTCATTCTTTTAGATTTGAGTGCTGCATTCAACAACATACGCCACAGCATTCTTATTGAACATCTTAGCCAATGGGTTGGTTTCTCTCCAGTAATGTTTAAAATTGGTTTTAGTCTTATTTAACACACAGGATTTTTTTTTGTTACTTAAATGGTGATTGTAGCACAAAGATCCATGATATTTTATATAGGGTACCATAAGGATTTATTCTGAGCCCACTATTATTTCCAATTTACATGCTCCTGTTAGGCCATATTAGCTCAAAACACAAGGTGAGCTATCACAGTTAGGCAGACAACAAACAGATGTACTTATCTATAGCGCCCGATGACTCTCTGTGCCCTTTGATCCAATATTTATCTTGTATTTCTGAATGGATGAATAGTAATTTTTTCATGCTAAATAAGGAAAAGACAAATTTTAGTGGTTGAGAAAAACAGAAATAGTGAAGATTTTAGAAATAAATTTGACTCCATATCATTAAATGTAAAGGAGGAAGCTAAGAATGTAGATGTAATCATGGACTCTGATGTAAACTTTAAATCACACTTTAACTGTATTACCAGGACTGCTTTTTTCACTTAAGAAATACTGCAAAAGTTAGTCTTCTTATAACATTGCAAGACGCTGAAAAATTAATTCACGCTTTTGTTTTTAGTCAACTAGATACTATAATGCTCTTCTAACAAAGCTGCCTAAGGAAGACATCAACCAGTTGGAGTTAGTTCAAAATGCAGCAGCTAGAATCTTAACCGGCATCATTAAATCAGTTTTAACATCATTACAATGGTTACCTGTGTCCTTTAGAATATATTTTAAAATACTGCTAATTTCATATAAAGCTCTGAATAATCTTGCTCACTCGTATATTTTGCATGCCTGTCCCCTTACATCCTCAGTCATAACCTCAGATCGTCTAACGCTGGCTTGCTTATTATACCGAGAGCTAAGCACAAAAGAAGTGGTGAAGTGGCCTTTTGCTGTTATGCACCAAAAATGTAGAATATTTTAGTGATAGAAATACGCAATACTAATACCACTTATCAATTTAACCCTTAACTATTCACACCATTTCTCATCTCATAAGTGCTTGTGTGGTGTACTTTATGCACCAGTGTTAAAATGGCTATTTATATGTACATTCTAAGGTTATAATATAAAATATTGCAATAATTTAAACTTGTATATGTTTTTAATGTAATTTAATACCATATTACTGAATAGTATGACACAGTCGAGGACTATCTGAAAATAAACCTGATTCACTTCTCCAGTGCTCATTTGTCACTGGTCACACTTTCATCCACTAAAGGATTTCCACACATATCGCATTTCATTTCAGTTTGTGAATGTTCTTTGCAAACAAAGTCATTGCAAGAAGAACATCTCATCGTTGTCATACATATGTAAGTACCCGCACGGTGAACCATATGGAACTTGTGACTGTGCATCCACTCATAAAACTGGCTGGGGGCACACTGGTGGGAAACCACTGCGACACTGTTCTTGTAGTGAATCAAGCTGAGGATAGATGGCAGATGTAAAAGTAAAAGAATGATGGACAAAAATTACTGAGATTGGTGTATAAAATACACCATCACGAGTAGTTATGGGTTAAAAAAATATTAAAAAAGGACTTTTTCAGTTTGATTTCTTTGTCATTCAATTCTGTTCTATTGCAATATCATATACTTCACAGATGTGCTATCATTATTAATCCCCACTTTTCTCTGTTGTCTTTTCCGATATCACAACATTATGCAGCCACTTGTGACGATGAAATAAAAGTAGATACTCAGTCTGTGAGACCAACTGGATCAAATTGTCTACAATGAAGATTAAAAATAATAACACTGGCTTTAGCAGCCTTATGTTAGGTTGTTTTTTCTGTCCTCCCTGACTTATTTTAAAAGACTTAAAAAAAGCACTTGTAGATCTGTGTTATGTAAGTGCATAATGATTCTTTATAAATTATTTTTATATATTGTTTATTTAGTTAGTATATAACTATCTATTTCTAACTGGCTGTTTTTTTCTTGTGACTCTTCTTTTATATTGTGTGATGCATTTTGAGTTAGGTTCCTTGTATGAAAATGTGCAATAGAAATAAAAATGTTGTTTGTTCAGGGTATGATATATAGTAGTCTTCTTGCTGTGGTATACATTTGGTCAGCATTTTATTAAGCTGATGTCCTAATAAATATTCTACCTTATATGATTAGTTTCTATTTTCTTTTCTGTTATGTTTTTTCACTTATTGCCACATGAAATTCCAATATGTTGAAAGGGGATCACTGAGCTTATATTTCTCTGGTTAAGACTGATATGCCTAGTATGGTGTTGGTGATTTCAGTTATAAAGTCATTGTGAACTTTCAGCCTGACTGGTGTGTTTATATTTTAATTCTTACACACTTGCTTAAGGCATTTTCTCACATGTAGATTGTGGAAAAAGAAAAATTATGTTTGATGTAACGTGCCACAATCATTGCCTAGTGCTTGGTCAAATGCAAAAAGTCTTCAATGGTATTCTTGAAACTGCTGTATCTCTTTTATACAGACTTAGATTTCATTCTCCTTTGTTATGAAGGATAACTTTAACAGCTCCAAGTACACTTAAAAACTTCCAAAAACTTAACTTAAGTTCCACTTTTAGCACTTCCAAGTCTGTAGTAAAGGCGGCATGGTGGTGAAGTGGGTAGCGCTGCTGCCTCACAGTTAGGAGACCCAGGTTCGCTTCCTAGGACCTCCCTGTCTGTCTGGGTTTCCTCCGGGTGCTCCGGTTTCCTCCCACAGTCCAAAGACATGCAGGTTAGGTGCATTGGTGATCCTAAATTGTCCCTAGTGTATGTTTGGTGTGTGTGTGTGTGTGTCCTGCGGTGGGCTGGCACCCTGCCTGGGATTTGTTCCCTGCCTTGCGCTCTGTGTTGGCTGGGATTGGCTCCAGCAGACCCCCGTGACCCTGTAGTTAGTATATAGCAGGTTGGATAATGGATGGATGGAAGTATGCAGTAAAGTAGGAATATTTCAAAGAGGACATGAATCCATTTGACTGTTTTCTTAGTAAAATCAGCTCCTGGTCACTCATTCAACAGGACAAATTCAAATTGTATCTCTACATTAAGGAATATTTCACTTCAGGTCTTGTGCTATGCTGGTGTCATTGAAGAGACTGAAAATGATATGAAAGGATTTGGTTGAAATTTCTTCTGTCCCTTGCTCTAACAGTATCTGGATATATATATAGAAAAACCCCTTCCTTTTATTTTAAACTTCAATAAAGCTCATTAATACTGGGGAAATTCTTCTATAAGAAGAGATCTTGACGTTTAATGCTCTCACCTAATTCTGTAAAAATTGATTTTTAATTGGACATTCTTTAATTAAATTAATCTTGATTACAGTTGCAAGTGAAGAGTATGCATTCACTGAAAATTCAGCAAGAGCTCCCTAATGCATCATGAAATGCAATATTGCACATTCAGATGTCTTCTTGCTTAAGTTTTTATTGATGGCATTCTTATATTTTTCACAGTCCTGACTGTACAAAAAGGTTTTTGCAATGTAAGGTACTAATTTATTGTATACTAAAAGTACATTTTAGTTGCAGTCTAAAAATGGGACAGTATTTATTTTTGCTTGAACCAGTAAACTTCTCTATCAGTTTGTTGTTGTGCCGGTAAGTCTAATGAGTTTCTTCTCTGATGTTATTTTGCTTTTGTAATTAGAAGTGATTTAAAAAAAACTTAGTAAGAATAAAGCAAACAATGTAAGAATAATAAAATTTATTTCTATAGCACATTTTTATATACAGGATGTACTGTAGCACAAAATGCTTTACAAGATATCAAAGAAATAGTTAAAAGAAAATAAAAATGAATTTAATAATAATAATATAATAGTAATGAATAAGTCATAAAAATAAATCAATGTGAGTTAGCATATCATAGATCTATCTTCTTCTTCTTTCTGCTGCTCCTGTTAGGGGTCAACAGCGGATCATCTTCTTCCATATCTTACTGTCCTCGCCATCTTGCTCTGTCACACCCATCATCTGCATGTCCTCTCTCACCACATCCATAAACCTTCTTTTAGGCCTTCCTACTAATCTCGCCTCTCTGACTTTGTCTCCCAACCGTCCAACTTGAGCTGACCCTCTAATGTCCTTATTTCTAATCCTATCCATCCTTGTCACACCCAATGCAAATCTTAGCATCTTTAACTCTGCTACTTCCAGCTCTGTCTCCTGCTTTCTGGTCAGTGCCACCATCTCCAACCCATAAAACATATCTAGAATTAGTAAAAAAAAAAATAGAGCTACTATATATAATATTGTAGGTTTCTAAAGATCAGTCTTATGATAAGGTCATATGGCTAGGAGGACAGAAAAACATAATAAAACTCTAGATAAGCTGGAGAAAAAACAAAACCTACAGGGGCTCCAAGGCCAAAAAGACTTCCAGTTCCCATTGAGCATACCTAACTATAAATGTGCTTAAATCATTCCTCATTGTTTAAAGGCTTTGTCTAAAATGATTTAACATAGTAGATCTCATGGATAGCTCAGGTACCCACCTTTTTCGATCACATGTGGTTGCAAAATTCCTTTATCTAATGGTGGTGGTTCAGAACGCCACCACAGAAAACAAGAAAACAGAAAAAAGGTAGAGATTAGTAAAGATTATAAAAAATATTGCAGATCCCTGAAGAATATGATAATTATATGCATGTATAGTCTATTAGGAGAACAACTAAAATATAGGTACGAAAAAGCCAAATTTAAAAAGTGTGTTTTTAAGAATTGTTTATAACGATGTACAATGTTAGCCTGGTGTATCCTTATTGATAATGTATTCTAGGTTTTTGGTGCATAACAACAAAAGACCACCTCACCACATATTTTATGCTTAGCTCTTGGAATAATAAGCTGACCCAGTGGTTCTCAACCTGTGGGGCGGGCCCCCCTAGGGGGTGCGAAGTAGCAAAAAGGTGAAGATGTGAAAAAAAGAAAACAAGAATGGGATGAAAAAAATTCTGTTGAAACCAAAACAAATTATCTTAAACTACATTCTGATACTAGAACAATAAATATAGAGTTACATAAATGTCGATAAACGTTAAGTGGGTATATTAAAATATGCATCTACATTTAAAAAAAATGTTAGGGGGGGGCGATTAAAACTGTTATAAAAACTTGGGTCGCAAATACTTAGAGGTTGAGAAACACTGAGCTGACCACTATTAGAAGATTTAAGGTTATGACTTGTAGTTTAGGGGGATAGGCATTCGAAAATTAAGGAATGAGTAAGATGGTTTAAAGCCGTATATTCCATTAGTAGCATATTAAAATAATTGTAAAGGACACGGATAACCAATGTAATGTTCGTAAGATTGGTGTTCAGATTTTCTAGCTAAGATTCTTGCTGCTGCATTTTGAACTAACTGCAATTGATGTCTTATTTAGATAGGCCTGCTAGAAGTGCAATAATCTAGTTGACTAAAAACAAAGGTATGAATTAATTTCTCAGCATTTTGTAATGTTAAAAGATGTCTAACTTTTGTATTGTTCCCTAAATGGAAAAATGGAGTCCTAGTAATCTGGTTAATGTGTAATTCAGATCAGAATTCATGATTTCAGTTAATTCTTTACATCATCCTTGACTTTTAATACGAATGGATCAAGTTTATTTCTAATATGCCTAATCTTTTCAACTTTGTCAACCATTAAGATTTCTGTTTTGTCCTTATTTAGCTTGAGAAAATTAAAATGATACTAATAATATACAATGCCATATGTTGGCCAACAGTAGGCAAACAATAAACTCATGAATAAATTAATTTCAACTCATGTGAAAGAAGGTGTCACGTCTGGCACAAAATCAACACAGAGACCAAAGTCTCATAATGATCCAGATCAGTAAGAAGATCTTCAACAAGAACAAAATCAAATTTTGTGATTGTTAACCCATAAATCCAACTCCACAGACAACCACAACAACCAAATCAACAAGAAAAGGGCAACAGTGGGTTGTTTGTAAAGGATCTGATGTCATCCAATCAATATGCTACTCAGTCTAACGTGGAAGACAAGAGGTACATGCGCTATCTATAAGGTTCTATAATGTGCATTTGTACATTACTAGGCAGGAAACTCCAAGGGATGATTATATCGACTATAATACTGAATGACATTTTACAACTTGGAGAAATCCTACAAAAATCAAATAGTTTTGCACAGAAGATGTACTTCCATTTCTATAAAACTGTCAGCAATCCTGAGATTGTTGAGATATTTTTAATAGGCAAATAATTAATGCTTTTATTAGGAACTCTCTAAAAATATACCTTCTTTCAAAACAAGTACACATCATGGACTACCTGAGTATAATGAATTACTAAATCTGAACTTAACATATTCATATTCATTTAAAACAGCACTACGTTAACCGGTGTCTGTAAGCTCAACAGTACATAATGCAAGAGGGAAATCCTTTACTAAAGAAAAGATGTCTGCATTTCTTAGGCATGCATTTGATAGCCAGAAGAGGCAGGATTTAGTACCTTATTTATAAATCAATTTTACACACATTGGGATTTATGAATTATTAATGTGAAGCATGAAAATAAATTGTAAAGTAGAACATATTCAAACATGATTTTTTTTTTTTGCCAATAGGTTTCACTACAACTGCATAGTTTTTTCCCTTTACTATCTGTAATGAAGTAATGAAAGTAATTAATTAATTGTAGCCTACATAATACACATTTCATGTTAAATTTATTTCTCAGCCACTCAAGCCAAAGCAAAATGACTTTTTCCTAAGTGACTACTTTGGCTTTTGGACTGCAAGTCCTCATCTCACAATAGGCTCACTTCAACTCGACCCCATTACACTCTCCTTCAGTGAACTTTACATTCTGCTTTGAAGTGCTTTCTCTGTACTGCCAATTTATCTAATCGGAGCCCCAGCATCAATATAAAATCCTGCTGTTCTTTTTGTGAATCATTGTGCCTCCAGAAAGCAAGCTTATGTCCTGCCATCAGTGCAGTCGCCTTAGCCGGGGGAGTCAGATGAGATCTGGATTTACTTTTATTGACTATTTAGGCTGTTAGACTACAAATGCTCATCATGTAACATGTGCCCAGTTACACATGCAGTTCTTCAGAATATATGGCAAGGTAATGTGATGTTAACAGTCAAAATAAATAATAGTTATTTAAAGAGACAATATGTGCGTGTTTTTAATGAAACACATTGAAGCAGGCAGTAATCTTATCTGAGGGACCTAGAGCCCATGGTTCCCACTCTTTTTGGAAAATCAAAACTTATTTTCTACCATACCTTTAATACATCCATTGGTTTTAAATTTACCTAATCAGTCCAAGGCTGCATGTATTGTAATTCTGCAAATCATGCTCCATTTTCGCACTATTTTTTGCTTGCTGAGTTACCGCTCAATTGATCACTGGATTGAGAACATCCTGACTGGTATAGACCTCAAATTGTCCAACATTGGTACTGCACATCTAAGCATCTCACTTTGAACCCAGCAGCACCCTAAGGCAAATAAACCATGCAAGATCACAAGAACCTGCAGCGGGAAGTTAAAAAGGCCCAATTCATCATTGGCGAAACACCCTCATCTAAAAGAGGACATTATTGAAAAGAATGGCCTGAGGGGAAAAAAAAACTTTCCATTCTCTCCAACCTAGCACATTCCAGCAAAACATTGTTTGTTTCACTCTCTATTCATGAACAATATCATTGTATTGATGCGGTACCAGCAGACTCACAAAACATTTTTACCCGTAGGCTCTTAAACTATTAACTCACATACAATCATCTCCTTGACCTGTTACAAATGCTCCATTATGTAAACAAATGTCCAACAAATTACTTAGCACTACGGATTTAACCATTCTATAACACTGAATCTGCCTTTAACATACTATATATCTATTTGTTTTTGCTTGATATAGTTATATAATGACATTTATTGCTATTAGTTATTACCATTGCCATGTTCAACAAAATGTACCAGCTACACTGTGTTATTGTGTTACGTATTGTTTGGTTGCAGCATTTGTGAGGTTTCTGCACCAGCCGAACCATCCATAATTTTATTGTAATGTAAGCTGTTATGTTAACAAACTGAATTGAATTGAAAAGGGTTAACTAACAGATAATATTAAATGTTTCCTTAACGGAGAATAGTACAGTCATTAACTGTATATTATTATATTATTATATTATATCAAAGATCCCATTTCCCAAGTTGAAACACTGAGCCTGATCATTGCATATGTGGTGTTTACACATTCTCTTCACATTACTTGGGTTTTCCTCTCCATACTTCTGTTTTTCTGGGTGTGAAGAACTAGTACCTTGTCCAGGGTTGCTTCAAGCCTTGTAACCGACTTTTAACAGAATCATGCTGACCGTGGATGGCACAGTGTTGCAGTGGCAGTACTGCTGCCTCGCAGTATGGAGACTAGGGTTCACATCCCAGGTCCTTCCTGCATGCAGTTTGCATCTTCTTCCTGTGTCTGCATAGGTTTCGTCCCACTGTCCAAAGACATGCAAACTGGGCGATTGGCGATGCTAATATGTGTGTGTGTGAGTGGGTGTTTGCCATGCGATGGACTGGCACCCTGTCCAAGATGCATTCCTGCTTTGTGCCCTATGCTAGTTGAGATGAGCTAAAACCTCACCCACGACCCTGATCTGTATTTAGTAGGTTAGAAAATGACATGACATGACTCTGACTATTTCTCAACATTGGATAGAAGTAAGCAAGTCTGAAGAATACCATGAGACTGAATGCAGCATGCGTAGTCTGTTTTCCAATATACACCAGTTTTCTGTATATGCTTTTCTATGCTTAGTGTCACTGTCTGCATTATTCAAGGATGGGCTGAATGAGGCTTACTCCAACTAACAAACAACAATGACAATATTTATTCACTGTATATAGCACATGTTTATACTTGAAAGTAGCTTGAAGTCCTTTACAATATTTTTAGCTAAACAAAATTACAAAAAGAAAGTCTAAACTAAACAAGTTATTTATAACAGTAGCGAATCTTAATGTCCATCTTAATTACAAACTATGGTCAGTTGGCCATGGAAGACAGGAAAATAAAAACTCCAGCTGGCAGGATGTTGGGAAGCATCATATTTTTCAGATATTCTTATACTGAAGGAACTTGCAGGAGAGCTGCATGATGAGATTCTTGAAAAATGCATAGCATCAATGCAACTACATGAAACTGAAAGAATCATATTTAAAATATGTTTGATATCTTTTGAAAGTATTAATGTACTGTAAATTATCAAAAGCATTTGGTGATATTTCACATAGTTTCACAATGTTAAATATTAGAATCAAAAGAGTACAAATATTAATTAATAAAAGAGAAACTAGAAATACTGTACATTTTAAATTATAGTTACATTCAACAATCTTTCAATTTCAAATTAAATTTATTAAGAATTAATTTAGAGTCTGTAGAGTGTAGGTGGCACTATAGAACTGAACCTAAACCCTAAACAAAGATATAGGGGGCCTGAATATTAAATAAAAAGAGTTTTATTACTCACACATAGAAGGGAATGACAAAGTACAACAAAGGAGTGAACAACAAACAACTCTGTCTGCAGGAACTACCTAAACAATAGCAGTTCTTCATTACTATTTCTCAGTGCTGTTCACCTTCCCAATACATTTACCAGAACTCTGGCTCTCATTCTTCAGATCTGTCATTGGGGGCATTTTAATCAGCTACCTCCATATTCTAAATTCCTCATACCCATCGGAAGGATGGCCTTATAAAGCAAAACAGGGCCATATTTCTAAATGCCCCAAAGTAAGCATTACTGGGGCCCCAGATAACATCACTAGCCCTTTTAGTTGCCCCTCAGCACAGACTGGCACTGGTGAGGGCCAGACTAGCTGTCTTCTGTAATTTCCTTGCTGGATTAAGATGCAGAACTCAATAAGGGTTTTAAGAACTCCACTTGTTTCACCTTGGGTCTTAGATATCCTCATTGTGGACCAGTTGTCCCATGTTGGCCTATAATCAGATTGCTACCCAAGAATGTATGATAGGTTACATATTTATTGATATCCTATAAATTTTATTTTGTACTATATTTTAAAAAAATTAATAACATAATATCATCAACCTATCTTAATTCAATTTAGGGTAACAGATGCTGAAGTCTATCACAGTAGCATCATATATGAGAAGGGACACAGTCTAGAAGAAGGCGCTAGTCAATATCAGGTCAATTAATATAATGAGTTGTGAAAGTCAACATTATACTTTTTAGTCTTTTTCATAATCAAGTAAAGTTTTGACTTACTGTATTAACTTGCATACAAGTTTACATTTACATTTGTTCCAATTTTGCTGGATGCAAAATTGGAATTCCCTCATCTAATTATTCTGGCACTGCTTAACAGAATGTTTTGCCAAAATTTACAATTAATGGGCAAGGATATTTAAAACAGGAATATACTCAATTGAAAGTTTTATAGAAACAAGAGTGCAGTGTAATTTATAATACGATCTGTTTTCAAACCGGATTCCCTAAATTGCACATTCCAGGATTTCTACAAACCATCAATCCCATCCATTTTCTGCTGCTTATCTAGATCTGGGTCGCAGGGACAGATTAGGGTTAGGGTTAGGGTTAGGGTTAGGGTTAGGGTTAGATACTGAGGCATTTCCAGGTCAGCTGAGAGATACAATCTATCCAGCATGTCCTGGATCTGCCTTGTGGTCTCTTCCTGGTTGGACATACAGTACCTGAAACACTGCCACATAGAGGTATCCAGGAAGCATCCTAATTAGATGCCCTGGCCAAATTAGTTGGCTCCATTTCTATTAACAAACACATATTTTCATACATTGGGGCAAGTTGGTTTCTCTGAGTAACCTAAAAAGTAGTTTTTTGTTTAAATAAAAGTCATTGGAGATAAATACACCTGAGCGGATCATAGAACAAAAACTCAGAAGACACCTGGCATTTCCTGGGCCATAAAACCTGGAAACACACCTTCATGAGATACTGTATCAATTCTAAGCATAGTGAAACAATATCAGGATCATTTTTTATCGATGATGTTTGAGCTGGAGAAATGCATTAATACAATACAGATGGCGTACATTTGTAAATATTGGCATTACACTACAGCATATTCTTTTGCAAATCATTGCCCTTGAGAATAGTTCACATTCTGCTGTAAGCCATTAAGAAAGAAAAATAAAAATAACCATATATTTTTTGCGGATTATAAAAAATGTTTCAGTAATTAATAGTAATTTACCTTCAGAGAGATTCTATTTTCTTCTAAAATTGCAAAAAAAAGGAACTCCGAGAAATGAAATGGGGTAAACAACTAAGCCCAATTTATACTGTAGCCAGGAGAGTAGCTTCCTTGTAGGGCATGGTGAACTTTTGAAAGATTGACTTGTGTCCCCCCACCGCACTTTTCAAATGGAATAAAGTACAGCACTTCTGGCGTGTAGGTGAAGGTGACTGTTATTTTTTATTATTATAATATTTAAATATCCATCCATCCATCCATCCATTATCCAACCCGCTATATCCTAACTACAGGGTCACGGGGGTCTTTTGGAGCCAATCCCAGCCAACACAGGGTGCAAGGCAGGAAACAAACCCCAGGCAGGGTGCCAGCCCACCGCAGGGCGCACACCAACACACACACACACAAGGCAAAATTTAGAATTGCCAATGCACCTAACCTGCATGTCTTTGGACTGTGGGAGGAAACCAGAGTACCCGGAGGAAACCCACGCAGACACAGGGAGAACAGGGAGCAAACCCTGATCTCCTAACTGCGAGGCAGCAGCACTACCCACTGCACCACTGTGCCGCCTTTACTACAGACTTGGAAGTGCTAAAAGTGGAACTTAAATTAAGTTTTTGAAAGTTTTTAAGTGTACTTCGAGCTGATAAAGTTATCCTTTAAAACAAAGGCGAATTAAATCTAAGTCTGTGATTTCCCCTAAATATTTTGACTGGTGATTATAATGTGCTCAGCACAAAAAAGTAAGTCAGTTTAAAGGAAACAAAAGTTATACCTGTTGTATTGGTTAGACTCTGCAATCAAAGAATTCCAAAAGCCTGTGGACCTCAAAAACATTTCATAAATGATAGCCACTTTACTTTATCTCTAAAAAGACTTTTCACTGAGCACACAGATGAGACGACATCAGAATAGGATGTGCAGTTCTGGAAGTCTTTCTCACACCTTTCAAACAAAGTTAACGCCAGTCACTTTCTCTAATATATAAAAGGTTACAATGCAATGCTGTCTGTTTTGTTTCAGTTTAGATTGGGGAGATAGTTCAAGTCAATAGGTAAAATACAAAGAGGTCAACATAAACACAACGTGCTTACACTTCCCCATTCCATGTTATATATTTAAGGATTTTGCTATCAGTATTCATGGTCTGTCAAGCATGCTTATCAATGTGGAATGGGTTATGCACAGAGGAGAACCCTTGTATTATAGATGCTAAAAAAGTGGTGTCAAATAACTGAGTGTTACCAAGGGGAGGAGATGGTAATTACTTTATCCACCACATTTAAAAGCACCATGTGCATCTTATTGGGTGTCTGAGATGCACCAGACAGAAAATGGCGTTGGTATGTAAGAAATACAGAAGTTTGTTATCTTTCATTGGCATGGCCCACTAGGAATGTGGTGGTGTGGTGAAGTGCAAATTGGGCATTTCTAATTTAAGAAATAAGCTGACACCAGGACCATTTGCTAGAAATAAAAACATGGGAAACACAGTCTTGAACAATAACAGATCATGGTGATGACTTGGAAACATGTGGATGTTAAGTGTTAAAGGTGGTCCAATATGCCTCGTCAAGAAAACTGTATTAGACACAGGGACTGACTGACATGTCAGAAACTTAAACCACACATTCCCCTCCACTCCCCTTAGATTTTTCAGGTCAGCAGCAGCTAGTGGAGTTTTCACATAGCTGTCAACACTTACTTTAGCAAAACAAAAAAATAGGGGCTGAAAGACTAAGTGGTTTGGCAAATTCATAATAAAACCTTCCTGGTTGCTGATTCAGTTCCAGCACAGCAGACAAGTGCCACAGAACAGTTATCCCAGCAATCAGATATGGACCTCTTTTATGGATAAGAATAACCTCCACATCTCATGGGTGGTGCTCTGCTTTTAAAATAAACTGCACCGACTTTAGCAGAATTTAAATTTACAGACATCCAGCTAGATTCTTTGCATATTAAAGTGCTTAGCTGACTTCTGATTAAACTGCTGAGCTCATCTTGTTAGATTTTATGTCAATAACAGAACAGTCTTTAATATATTTGTTAGGGTTTTCAGAATATATGTATGTGGGAGGTGGCCCAAAGCAGGTATACATAAATTAAAAAATAATAATCAGGAACAAAAAAGCTCCACAAATAGCCAAGAGAAAGACTGATGCCCCTTGGGATCCAGTCTACTGTAGCACCAGGCAAGTTTATTCAAGCCATTTACTCAGGAGAACAATGTCAGTGTACTAATACAAAGGTGACCAGGCAAACATACTTTGTTGTGTCCTCAGAGGGGATCCTCATTAATGACATGCCCATTATCATAATACAAAGATTAAAAATGTACTTTCATGATCGCCTTTTTATAGGAAAAAGAACTCTTACACTGTTAGCTGTTCCCACATTTGTGTTAACCAATAACAATAAAATATTTTGTCTCTCAATAATAAATGTTAAATATGACATGCATGTTTCAATACAAGGTAACAATACAATTTATAATGGACAGGTCTCAAAAAGGAACATTCTGAAAACTGTAAGTCACCTTTACATAATAAAATTATTAATAAACACAAGTTATGCTTAAGATAAAGAAGAAATTATGAATCTGCTGTCTGAGTATGACCAATTAAACCTTTCCCAGAGATACAGATATTACGCTCTTTGATATAAAAGGCACCACCAAACACATTTTTATTATAGTCATTACCTTGGCCTTCAGTATCTCGTTTTGCATTTGTGCTTGGATGAAAATTTCTACAGAACTTGCACTAATATGTTTTGATAAAAAGCAATTCTTGGGAAGTCGCTTATTAATAACTAGCCACAGCACCTGTCAAAGACAAAATATTTGCTATCTTTTGCCTTATGAGTCATTTTAGTGCCTTTCCTCTGTTTTCATGTGTGTCTGAACCACACTTCACCGGCACTCACTTCCTCAAATGTGTTCCCGTAAAGCTTGCTTATCAAATTGCTTTGGAGGTTTTAATACTTTTCATCTTTGAAGGTGATTTTCTCAGCGTACCATTTATGCCTTTACTAACATCTGTTCACCGGCTCCTCCTGTGTCAAGCATGGCCCAGCAAAACAGGCTTTTCAGACTGTCATTATTTTCGAGACACCTTTCTCACCTCCTGTACAGCTTTATATTTTCTGTCTTAACTCTGTCCTTAATTCCTCCTCGTGCATTTCGCACTCCCATTTCCTATTTCGTCGTAATACCAAAGCCAAACTGACCAATCAGATTGTTCTGAGGAACTGGACCTACAGACCTTAGTGTTTTATCATACAATAGACAGATTATGCATTACTTTTGTGATTTCACATTAGCTCTGTCTAAAATATTATTCAGTTTGTATGTAATACAGTAGGTATGTAATATTAAGTGAAATTTATTTTTCTGAGCATTCCTTTTTTTAACTACTTCTCACTCAAAGTAAGTGTACAGCAAGGGAAAAACAATGACAAATTCAGCCGGAAGCTCCGTTTGAAATCATTAAATATGAAGGAGTAAAGATGGAGTTGTTGAAGTATTATACACAAAAAAAAAATTTTACTCATTAGTTGTTTTCCCGATCCATTTTTATCTTCTTGAATTACATGTTAATGACATAAAAATACCATGCATTAATTAAGTGTAATTTTAATGAGCTAAATGAGATCGGTAATACTAAACCGGTATTATTACTGGAAATGAGCTTTTTGAACACATGCTTCATGTGACATTTTTAATCATTAACATAAAATTAGTAACATTTCAAAATCAAGTAAATTACCCATGCACATTAGAGGAAGGCAGAGATTATAATAAATGTTTTTGTATGAAAATATTACAGTCTTAACAAACATTTTTGTGCAGAATTTGCAATTTGGTTAAAGTTACAATCAAAAAATCTAAATACAGTTTGAAAGTGAATGGTTGCTCTTGAAAATATGGCTAATTTAGCACAATGTCTGACATATAGATACTTTACATCTTCAAAATCAAAAACAGATGGAACTGTATTTAAAAGAGGCTGGTATAAAAGATAACTGTAAATCTGTAAAAACAGTCATGCCACAGGGATATATTATCCATGTTTCTTAAGCTTTCTGCAGCCTATGTTGAGAAAATGTTTTGTTTAAAAATGTTCTGTTCTCATATTGCTAAATGTTGCCAGTTTTCCATCTTTACCATTGAATTTTTATTTTTGCAAATATGATAGTTTTGTATTCAGTGAGAGGTATAATCTATTCCTGCATTTTGTCTTGTAGTCTGTACTTTGGTATTTTATTTTTGAGGTGGCTGTGATAGATTGGCCATCTAGCTCTGTGAAGAGAATTACTTGTATTCTGTTTTGTGTGTTGTATTTACCCCATGGAAGGGGGTCTCTCTCTGAATTGCATTTTCTAAGATTTCTTTCATTATTTTCCATAAAACTTTTTTTCCCAAGACTTTTCTTCTCTGGGAATCAAGGCTGTCAGATAACTGGGTCTGTTAAAGCCCATTGAGACATTGCTTGCTTGATTTTGGACTATGCAAGAAGTAAATTATTAGATGCATGCTTTGTGATCAAAGTAAATTGCTCTTAATTTCTGATGAGTGCTGCAGCTGCTATTGAGCTATGAATATATATTTATTTATTAATTAGAACATTATTAAATATGGCAAACTCGCCCATACCTTCAAATAAAAATTACGACATTTGTGAAATTCTTTAGATTCTTTACTAGGGATTCTTCCAATTTATTTATTTATTTTTGGTGTGGCTTCTTGCTGAAATTTATATTGAACCAGGCTGTCCAGGAATGCCCAAGTGCCCAGAGCTTCCTAGACAATATTGTAATCATTTTAGTTATATGAAGCTTGTATTTAAGTAATAGATAGATGTATTTATGTGAGATAATAAATAATAATTTCACAAATTAATATTTGAGTAAGAATGTTCACACAGTATACTTCTACTCAAATTTACAAAGACATGTAGAGTTTAGTCTCATATATATAAACACATTTACAGTATTTTCTTGGAGCCTTCTCTTTGAAGTTCCAGAACCTCAGCACAACCAAGAGCAAACATGTTGAAGTTTATATTACTTTAGAAGCTGATGTGTCATGACTAAAATGTACTAATTTAAACTATGCTGTAATGATTGAATGTGAATTAGTGGAGCGTTGCCAATAAATAGTCTGCATCACCTCTATCAAATGATTTTTTTGTACCAAAAAGATAAGTACTTCTGAACTTTGATAACTAGCATTTAAAAGAGAGATGGGTCTATGTGACTCACAGTTACAGAAAATGCTTTTCTTTCTGAAAACAACAAATGTAGGGAGTGTGCACAATATTTTGGAGAATTACACGTTTCTCAATATTTAACAGAAGACAGATAGAATTAATATCAATTACTCATTTATTCTGTTATAAATAACTAATAACTCTTTTGTCTAGAGACCTTCCTGGCTGTCTCAAATATATTTTTGAACTCGACATTACTTTGATTTCATCTTTTGCTTTGTGTTTTGGGTTAGGTTTTAGGTTATTCACAAGTTTCATCTTAATCAATTCTTTAAGCCAGTTTTTCACTTCTCATTTTGGTCTTTCTTTTGCTCTTTTTGAGCAAACCCATGAAAAATCTCTGTTTAGAAAAAAAGTTCCTTTGCCGTTTTTGAAGACTTATTTAAAATATCCAAAATATACAAGGAGAGCAAAGTCAGCAAAATAGAAAAGAATAAGGAAACTGAAAAAGTTTGCCAGACAGGCAAAAGCCAAAAGTAACCAAATTCAATGCAGAAACCAAACTACAATACCTTATAATGAAAGCAATAAGTTGAAAAGCCAGGAATCTCATTACAAATGCACAAAATTAAAAATCACTGGGACAAGGGGAAAGAATGCAATGCTCAAGCTGCTGTTCCCTTATTAGCTTAATCACTGTTGAGGCTGGTCCCCCAGTGGCAACATTAGGTGGTCCCAGATCTTGAGGCTGTACATAAAGGGGACAGGGCAATGAACAAAGAAATCTCTTACATAAAAAGTTAATTTTACACAATAAAACATAGAAAGAACAAAATCAAAAACAGAATTAATAACATAAGACAAATAAAATTCAAAAGATAATGAAAATAATAAATAGACAAATAATATATGGGAATCAGGTCAGTCCAAAATATTTACAAATGTGTTTTTATTATTTTAAACACACAAGGAAAGAATATGTGAAAAGAGGCACAATGTGCAATGCAAAAAAGAAATGGAGAAAGGAGGCACAATGTAAAAAAGAAAATGACAAAATCAGTTGTTTTCTATTATATGTCCATCTGTTACCAGTGGCTACATGTCCTAGACATTCTATTTTCGAACTTTTAACTGTTCGTCTCTCTCTCTCTCTTTCTTTCTGTATCTCACAACCCTTACCTTTTCTTATAATTTGTATAATAGGTTTAGTAATAGCTTGTTCTAGATTCTCCTGTAAACTTTGGATTAATTTCTGTCTCAGATCTAAGGTGGCATGATGTCACTTCCACAGTAAGTGTTGGCTTTTCTTTGGTTTACAGGACATCAGGTGAGAATTTCCTCAGTAACCCAGGGATGCTGTTGAACCCCTAAGTCATTGGTAGACTAACAAGGGTTGGGGCTTAAAAGTAGCTTCTGACCCACTTGACTTAAATGAACAATTTTACTAAATGGTTACCATGTGCTGCCACCTTATAAGCTAGGGTGTATGGCTGGCCTCCTGATAGACCACACATGTCCGACTTTTAAACATGTTAAGAGATTATTTGAGGAATCTTGTCAACCAGAAGACATGCCAACCTTTGGCCCAAATTTCAACCCCCCTCACCCACCATTGCCCTCTCTCTCTCTCTCTCACCACTCACTCTGGTTCACCAGGGTAAAAATGGATCCAAGTATCATTTTGTGATTTTTCCATGCTCTAACAGTATCCTTTTCCCACAATTTTATATTAGTTTACATCCAAATGCCAGTTCCTTTTTCCCCCACTCTCTTGCTGGGGCATGCCCCGTTCTGTGCCACCATGGGCCTATCACAGTGAAATTAAGTTTCATAAATATGTTTTACACTGAAGGCTGCTCTAAAATAAAGAAAATAAACATCAAGCAAGTAGATGTCCTTGATCACAATCTGAGTGTTAGAGAGTAGGTACAATATTTTATGTTTTGTCTTTGCAATGTGTGAATCTGCACAGCTGTCTCAGCTTGTTTCGTCACCTCTTGTGCTGCTGGAAATAAACTAAGATTAATATTTCGGATTAATTAAATACACAATAGAGTGTGATAACAAATAGAGCCAGCAATTAGTACAAAGTATTAAAAATTAAATATTAGGTAATATTTGTTTTAACCACATTAATTATATAGTAATTATATATGTGCTCATCCACTGTCATTCCAAAGAATATAGTTCATAAAACAAATGCAACTTTCTTCAAGATTCTTTAGATAAATGAGGCAAACCATGCTGTTAGGAATGATGAAATCACTTTACTACATGCTAACATTCTGTGGCTATTATAGCTTGTGTCTTTTTTCAGGTTCACAATATTTAAGAATAGCTGTTTATAGCTACTACAAGAAGTGTGTGTTGCTCTTGTCGTTATCTACAAGGAAGACTTTACATTGAAAATACAAAGTTGCAAAGAAGTTCAGAAATAATGCTGCCTACTTCCCCAACTAACTCTGAAGACAGCAAACTGGAATTCTAGAATTTCACTCCTTTACGGAATTCATATTGTAAACAGGACCAAGCACTCTCACAGAAACTCTCCTTCTCCAAATAATGTAAAGGTGGAAAATTGTGGAAAAAATAGAATGTCTGTTAAACATAAAGTACAAGGGATGAACATGAGTCTTGAATACTGCCTAAAATATGTGACTCACCCACTTTCTCGACTTATCAGTAACATGAATATGAGTTCCCACTTCTCTCTTTTTCCATGTCTGTGATGATTGCAGAGGGTGGCAACAGTTTTAAGTAGTATGGAATCAGGAGATGTAACATAATAGTAATAGGTCAAAGTCACAGGAAATTAATGCAAATAAGACAAAATCATCGTGAGTGAGTCAAATACCAGAATATCACATGTATATCACACAAAATGCAAGATATAGTTCAAAATCAAAGTACAGAAAGCAATTCATAGCCAGAGAGACTTTTTTAAACAACGATACTAAAGCTTCATGGAGACCTATGGAGATTTTTAATTCCAAACCTTAGAGCATATTCCTTCTACTCACCAGAGCATCATTGTTACTCAAGAACTGATTATTTCTTTAATGATTTTTTGTCCACTATCAAATCCATCCATCCATCCATTATCCAACCTGCTATATCCGGACAGGGCGCCAGCTCACCGCAGGGCACACACACACACACACATACACACCCACACACCAGGGACAAGTTAGAATCGCCAATGCACCTAACCTGCATGTCTTTGGACTGTGAGAGTAAACCGGAGTACCCGGAGGAAACCCATGCAGACACGGGGAGAACATGCAAACTCCACGCAGGGAGGACCCAGGAAGCAAACCCGGGTCTCCTAACTGCGAGACAGCAGCACTGCCCACTGTGCCACCGTGCCGCCCCCACTATCAAAACTTGTAAGTAAAATGCTATTGTTATCTCCGGCCACACCCCTATGATAATGTAGCTTAAATCACTATTGCCCTACATACTCATCTTGTAGCTGGCATCTTAACTTCATGTCATTAGCTGATGAGAACTGTACAGAATTCATATCCAAGCAATTTAATTATTTTCTTGAGGCAAATTTATCCTCAGAGGTCTCTGCAGGAATACTCTGGGAAACTCTGAAAGCATTTTTAAGAGGACAGATTATTAAATTGGAAACCAAGAAGGCATTCAAATTAATCAGTGAAATTACTAGAATAGATCTAGAATATGCCAGGTCTCCAAATGAGGCACTTTATAGGAAAAGACAGGACTTGCAATTAGACAAAAACGAAACAGCTCATCTTTAAATTGCAACATTATTATTATGAACACGAAGAGAAGGCTATTAAGATCTTAGCTCAACAAATTGTCAAGCAGGAAGTCTGTGATGCAATAATAGTAATTATCAACACAGACAGAGATAAAATCATTGACCAATAAAAATATAACCCACAAATTTATAGAGTACTATAAGTCCTTATATTCTACTCAATTTAAAGTAGATATGACATAATCTAATGAGTTTCTTGATTCATTACAGATACCACAGCTAGATAATCTTAGTGCAGTGAAACTGGATAAACCTCTGACACTCTCAGAATTACTAGATGCCATAAGCTCACTTCAAATTGGGAAAGCAGCTGGCCCTGACGGCTACCCAGTGGAATTTTATAAAAAAATTTAAATAAGTTAGCTCCACTATTATTAGAAACATTTATAGAAGCTAGAGAAAATAAAATTCTACTTTGACTTTTCACCAGGCATTAATTATCTTTCCTAAGAAAAATAAGGACTTACTACAATGTGTATCATACAGACCAATCTCACTCCTGAATAATAACATTAAAAAAATTAAATAAGACGTGAATATATGGTCTACCTTCCATCTCATAAAATCAGTTAGAATCAACACTGTCAAGATGAACATTCCTCCCAAACTTCTTTTTCTGTTTCAAGGAATCTTTTTTTAAGAAATTAGATTCAGTCATAACCTCATTTATTTGGAATTCGAAGCATTCATGCATCCAAAGGGCCACTCTACAATGACCTAAAGCAGAAGGGGGCTTGGCGCTACCAACTTACGCTTATATTACTAGGCGGCAAATATACAGGGCATAAAGACCTGGGGCCCCATGTATAACGGTGTGTGTAGAATTCACACTAAAACATGACGTACGGATAAAAAAAATGGAAATATGCATTCACACAAAAAAAAATAAGATGCATAAAACTGTGCGTAAGCAAAGTTCTATGTACTTTCCCTTTATAAATCCCAATCCACATGAATTTTAACAAACATGCACATTCCTACAGCACCACCTTGACTCATATTTGAAAATGCAAATCAGTATAAATCGCCCCTTCCATTCAGTGTTTTGTTAAAAGACAATGGTAAAAGCACGTATAAAAAAGAATTTCAAAAAAGAAATTGTCAGATGTGAAAGTCGGCATGAAATGTCTACATGTCATATGGAAGCATATTAGGGCGACAGAGAAAAAAAAATAGGGTCACAGTGAAGAAAAAAGGTCTATGTGAAGATAAAAGTCAACTTTTCTATTGAAATTTCCACTTTAATCTTGTAGTTTATTTTGTTATTATAGTAGAACATCTTAAAATCAATGTTTAATTTACTATAGTTTCTATAAATCCCACTGTAACTAAAGTAGCACATTAAATGCTTCGTATTCTATGCGTTCCCTTACCCAAACAGGCTTTCTCTTATACCGACATTAGGGTGCAGACAGTGATCGCTATACAGAATACATTACATTTGTGATATTACAGTATGCTTGATATTATTTTCACAAAGAAATGCATTAAAGCATGTATTAAAGCATGTGGGGGCATGGTGGCGCAGAAGTAGTGATGAGCTGGCACCCTGTCCAGGGAATTGTTCCTGACTCCCGCAAGATGCTTGCTATGATGCGTACAACCCTGGATGATAATTTATTGCAGCAGTACTGTGTCTGTCAAATGTACCAATCCCCAATTCCTGTGCTGTTTTCTTTCTCCACATAACCAATCACTGCACTATAAACATCTATGATAAATGAAAAACCAGCTGGAAGCTTAGAATGCAGAGTCTTCAGAATTTTTGAGGAACAATGAAAAATCTTTGTTAAACTTGTTTAGTTATTCCATCCATCCCTCCAGGGTCACACCAATCCCAGCAAGCATACAGCGCAAGGCAGGAATAATCCCTGGACGAGGCGCTAGCTCATCACTATCGCTGTTACTAGTTACTAATATTGCTTATTAGCAGTATTCATTATTTAAATAAAATTAACAATTTATTTGTAAAATGTAATATACAGTACACACTTTATTGCATTACATCATAAATATGATATCAAGTATACATCCTAGTATTCTAACAGCACACAGCTCCAATAGGATAGCTCTTGGAAATCTAAATCGACTTAGAAGCCAGTCATAATCATCTGTAAATACACAGTATTGAATTGAATTTAATTCCTTTATTGTCATTATATTATATAATGAGATTCAATATGCAACTCCTTAATACACTTATTTTCCTATAAAATTATAAAAAATAGATAAATAAATAATAATATGGTAAAAAAAACAATGAACAATATACAATATGAACATTAACTGGCTCAGGTTGCACAATGTTACAGTTGTAGTGCAAGTTTACAGTGAGGTAATTGTACTTATAATGTGCAAACAGTTCTGCTGGGAGCACTTGATGGACTGATTGAGTGCATTTACACAAAGAACGATAGACACTTGGAATAAGTTACCAAGTAGTGTGGTAGACAGTAAGACGTTAGGGACTTTCAAAACTCGACTTGATGTTTTCTTGGAGGAAGCAAGTGGATAGGACTGGCGAGCTTTGTTGGGCTGAATGGCCTGTTCTCGTCTAGATTGTTCTAATTCTAATTCTAATTCTTATAGCTCTTGGGATGAAACTACTTCTGAGCCCCGAGGTCCATGCAGGAAACGCTCTGAAGTGTTTGCCGGATGGAAAAAGTTCAGATAGATTGTAATGTGGGTGAGTGGAATCCATGCAGATGCTAGTGGCTTTCCTGAGGCACTGTGTGCTTTAAATGTCTTTGGACATTGACACAAATCAATGAACATACTCAAGCCTGGTCCGTAATAGAATTAAAATCTTGCAGTACTTTTTTATATTCTCTGCTCTGTGCTCAAGGTAATACAAATTATACTCAATACACTAATAATCCAATTGCCCTTCCATCACTCAGAATATGGAACCATTGTAAGAAGCACTTTAAGACAGAGAAGCTTTAATCTGTTGCACCTTTTTCCACCACCTTAAACATAGACAGTATTTAATGTTTCGGAAATTTCCGGGATTAACATAGATAATGTCTTTCCAACCTACTAACAATTACACTTTACATTTAACTTCTCATCAACTCAATTTTTCCACTACTTTCAAAGTAGAAGCTTTGCTAAACAGAATGCTGCCCAATGTTCCTAACCTCCTACCTATTTCTATTCCAAAAGAAATATCAGTCTTGAAGATTCAGATAGCATCTCTACAATATATAAAAACATTTTTAAGTACCTTCCTTTCAAAGATCCCAGAGTATATTGTGGAAAGGATCTGTCACTTAATATTTCAGAAAAGAAGTGGAAGGCAGCCGTACATAGAATACACTCTAGCATCATATGCTCAAAACACTCAGTCATTCACCTTAAAATGTTTTATTGCATTTATCTGGATTAAAATTGTCCAAAATGTATCCAGGGTAAGATATAACCTGTGAACGTTGCAATCAAGCTCCAGTCTCACTGGGCCACATGTTTTGAGCCTTTACCTCACTTCTAGCATATAGACTTATCTTGCTCAAGTGGAAGAATCCCACACTACCCTTTTTATGTAAATGGGTAACTGATGTTCTATATCAATAGAAATTGGAAAAAAATATATTCCCATTTAGATAATCTGTTCAAAACCTTTTTAAAATATGGCAGGATCTAATCAATAACACATTAGAATAAGCTTCTATATCGAGAAAAGGATACTCTTCCTTCCTTGCTGCTTTTGAAGCATTTGCTCTGGTTGTTGACTCTCCTCTCTTTCTCTTGGGAGGGAGATGAATTTTGGTTTATTAAGTTTAACTTGATTGTATGGAATGTTATTTGCTGCAAATTAAATTCAATAAAATGTATCTAAAAACAAAAAAAAAATCCTGTATCTTATCACTTTCTCTCTCTGGAAGTCCTCTTTTTACAACTTAGTTGTAAAATTATTAGAACTGTCAGCCGCACAGATTAACAGGGCAATTGCGCATACAATTAGTAAATGGGAAAACACTATCTCCCTTATCAAGTCATGGCTGATTGCAAACCCTTGATTTCAATCTAACACTTTTCTATTAGACTTCTTTCAGTGACCACATGTACCATCAGTACAAATTTAGTATCCACTTTCTTAAATAGCTCCGTGGTGGAGTGGGTTTTTGGTGGGTTTTTTCTTCAAAATTTGAATATGAAAATGTCTTCCCTTTTTTTGTTGCTTTACTATTTGTTTGACATCAATAAAAAATAGATTACAAAAAACAATTAAAGAAAATAACTTCAAGTACTGGATTAGTCACAAACCCAGACTGTAAAGGAGCATATGATGCCTACCTTTATACCGTCACAGAAATTACATCATGCGCCACACACTCTTCCCTAGCAACAGCCTGACATCTCTGCATTACAAACAACAAGCAATTGCAGAACAACAAAATGGCACCTCAGGAAGATGTAATCTTAACATCTTAAAAAACATCCATTATCAAATAGCACACCAGAACGTTAAATTCCTTGACCTCTGAAACACCCAAAATGACACCTCCATTATTTTAAGAAGTCAAGGAAATGGCTGTAAAAAATAATAAAAACAAATGAGTGAATATGCACTCTGATGGACCACTGAACAGGCCAGAGTCACCCAGTGCTACCTAAAATGGGTTACCATGCCCTATGACCCTGCATTGCAGGAAGAAGGTTAAGAAAATGAATGGTGGTTTTGAGAGTTTTGACAGGTCAGGTCAGGTTGGGGAGGATGTACTGGTACAGCGTGTTGTCTTCCCCACCACACGACGAAACAGTTCATGATCCTGGTTGGCAACCCTCCAAGTAGATATGCAGTCCAGTCCCACACTCTGGAAATGACCATTTTTCTACTACAGCCAGGTGTTACATGAACAATGAGGATCCTGCAAACCTGAACACCCTCGCAGATTTGCTCCACATGACTGTGGTGCTGTAACTGACACTCTCTCACAATGCAAGTAATGTGCCTCATTCTCAGGACTCTGTGAGCAACTGCTTATTCGAAACAAAATCAAACCAGCAGTACCCAAGGATTCTCTGAAGAGACACAGTACTAAAGGAGTCCAGTCTTCGTTTCAGGTCACTGGATAGCATCCTTGTCCCGCAACCATATAGCAAGATAGGAAGCGCTAGGACTCCTTTCCAGTGACCTCATGACCCCCCATGCTCTCCCAATTCATCTACTGACTTCATAGGAAGAGTCACAAGAGACATGAATGCCACTGCTGAGGTTTTTTTTGACAGTTGATTACCTTTAAAACAACCGTAGAGTGAAAAAAAAGAGCTATTAGTGTATCCACTTGAACCTGCTGCTTCTTATTTGGTCAGTTAGCTAGTGAATTTGCAGCTCACTTATTTTTTTGACATGAAAGCACTTCTAATTTATTAAACAGAATGAGCACTTGTAACCATTATGGTGGATTGCAGGGTCTTATAATCCCTGCCATTTGTTACATTTATTTATTGAAGTGAAGTCTATTTCTAAATTCAGAAGGCACACAGACAAACCATATTTGATAGAAATTTCATCTTTGTAGTGTACAAATTAAGCTGATTACAATATGCTGAGGTGATTAGCCAGGTGGCAAACTGAGATCCTCCAAGCAATTTCTGTTTGAAATGTTCAAGTCGAATAACCATTCCGTCATCCAATTAAATGTTCACAAAATGCATTGAATTCCAATGACAAATGGGCACATAAAAGCTGGGAGATGAGCCAAAGGTACAAACTGATGGTATTGATGTAGACATAAAAAACAAACTATTCTGTGAAGTTGCAGTACTCTGCGATGTTATGTTGTTCTTATAACATTGTGTATATTTTATGATGCTTTTCTTTTATGTTTTTTTTTTCTGGGTGGCATGGTGGTGCAGTGGTAGCACTGCTGCCTCGCAGTAAAGAGACCCGGGTTCACTTCCCAGGTCCTCTCTGCGTGGAGTTTGCATGTTCTCCCTGTGTCTGCATGGGTTTGCCCCCACAGTCCAAAGACATGCCGGTTAGGTGCATTTGCAATCCTAAATTGTGCTTGGTGTGTGTGTGTTCATTGCGGTGGGCTGGCGCCCTGCCTGGGGTTTGTTTCCTGCCTTGCACCCTGTGTTGGCTGGGATTGGCTCCAGCAGACCCCCGTGACCCTGTGTTAGGTTGGATGATGGATGGATGTTTTTTTTCTGTTATAGGGTATTTTGAAAGTGCTGTATTTGCAGCTTGCGAATATAATGCTCAACATACTTGTAGAAGGTTTTTTAATGAAAATAAATTGAAAGCTAAAATGTATTTTCAGTTTCTTTTATCACAATAAGAATTCCACCTTGATTCTATTTTTTATTTTCAAATTTTTATTTTTATTACTATTTTTTATTAATGTTAAAAACACATAGTAAAGCAACAAAAAATGAATTTGATCCTAATATTGCTGGGATGGGGTCTTGCCCTCATGACCTTGTTTATAAACTGGTGGATCATTGAATAAATTGCAACAAATCTTTCAAATTTTGTGCATCATCTTATAATCAGTGCTTCATTTGCAAACATATTAATGACGAAAGTAGAAAAATGAACTTCTGTCTTCATCTACATAGTATTGAATTTCAGCGGAAATACAGAAGCATTAAAAGATATCCCATGACTTTTTAAAGACAATGATAGAAGTGGTCTGGAATGAAGACCCACAAAAGACTTGTCTGCAGAGCACGACATACGGTAAAGTCAGCATTTGGCCTCCCCTCCATTTCCTTATTGCAAAGTGCAGGTTTTCCTGCTGCTTTTGTAAACGCTTATTGTTTAGCTGCCTCGATCCATTTACAGCACATTCAGAGAGTCACAACTAAAACTAGATGCGTGCGTCATAAGCAGCACAGGCTTCCCTCAGACCTTGTTTCCAGGATTACAGAATATAAATATAGATAAGGGCCATTCTGTGGACCAAAGAGGCAGAATGCCTCCTCTGGTTATTTTTAGTGCCTGAACATCCTGAACAACTGACAGCTCCCTCAATCAAAAGGATTAACGGAGTGTGCAAACTACATTTGTACAAGTAAAGCACACTGGGATACATGCTCGCGTAAATTATTTGAAATATTTATGTGTTTCACATTATCTTACATTCACCTCAGTTTCCATTACAGTTAAACACTCCACGAACAGTAATGAAATCGCACTAAATGGTAAGCAAAACATTTTCTTGCACTATTGCAGATCAAATGGAGCCTTGCCTTAAGTGGAAAAGGGCCCAGAAATGTTTAACATGAATATGGAGCATTAAGGACTTGTCAAGAGCTAAGGTTCAGAAATAGGTAGAATGAACAGGAGCCCTCCAAAACAAAAATAGAATAATTATGTCGAGGCCATGATTTTAATGGAAGATTTTTCTTACATAAATAAAGGATCTGTAAACAATAAACAACAAATAAACAAAAGCGAAAAACAAAACGGAAAAGCCATTGAGATAGATAACTGATTAAAAAACAAAAAATTATCCTTTAGTTAATACATTCATTTGATCTTTTCAACATATCTGAACAGGCAAACATTAGATCTTCATGCAATCTGAGTCTACAGATAAGGGTGATATACTTGAACAAATGACACATAAAATTAACATAGTGTATTCATTTTCATAATCTAATTAACAAAAACGCAGCTTTTTTATGTGGATAAGATAAATCCACCCCTACATTTATCACTACTTCAAATCCATAAAAGTAGAATCTGGTGTTCTAGATTAGGTGCCACCTTAGAGAGTATGCAGGTGGACACTGTCTTATTTAAACTGCAGACATCCAGGGTCTGGTGTTCTGTTTGCTATTGACTTGTGTGGTATAATGATGCCAAGATCCAAAGAGTTCTCAATGGCCCTCTGAAAGAAGGTTGTGGATGCCTAGGATTTAAAAGGATCACCAAATTACTTGAAATTAATCATTTCACAGTAAGATAAATTGTCTGAAATTGTTTTTTCACAAAATTAGCACAACTAGCAATTTGTCCAGGACTGGCTGCTCCAATAAATTTAGACCAAGAGCTGACTGTTTGTTACTAAAAGAAGTCTCTGAAAATCCAAAATTTCATCAACAGATCTACAAGTTAGTGTTGCAGAGGTTCATGCCAAAGTTCATGTATCTACAATCAGAAAAATATTTCACAAATTTGACCTGCATGCAAGATGTGCTAGGAAAAAGCTATTGTGCTACAAAAAGAACATAAGAGAAAGACTACAGTTTGTCATTGAATATGTAGGCAAAGCCCAGGCCTTCTGGATCATTGTTTTCCAGAAGATCAATCAAAGGCAGTTGGCTGCAGCTATAGTAGATATGTTTGGCACAAACTAAAGAAAGCATTTCAGGCAAAAAACCTCATACTACCTGTGAACCATGTATATGTTATAGTTTGTGGCTGCTGTACTGCCTCAGGGTCTGGTCAACTTGAAGCCATTCAGTCAGCTATGAATTCTGCATCATATCAAAGTGTGCTTGAGGAGAATGTGAGGCTATCTGTCCAAAAGTTGAAGTTGAACAGGAAATTAATTTGATTAATATTTTTTCAATATGATAATGTTAAAGAAGCACTGCGGTGGGCTGATGCTGTGTGTTGGCTGGGAATGGCTCCAGCAGACCACCGTGACCCTGTAGTTAGGATATAGCGGTTGGATAATGGATGGATGGATGAATAATGAAGTGAGCCACTAGCAAATCCGCCAAGGAATGGCTGATAAAGAATACAAAGAGGGTTATAGACAGGTCTAGTCAAAGCCCTGATTTGAAAGCCCTGATTTGAATAGCAATGAAATCTGGGAGGATTTGAAACAGGCAGTGTATACAAGATGTTTGTGGGTTTTCTTGCAAATGATGGAGTTTAGCATAGCACAGTGATCAAACATTTTCACAAGTCAATGTTAGCGACTGCTGGGCAGCTATACCAAATGACTACAAGAAGTCATTTCTGCTAAAAGTGGTGTCACAATTAGATACAAGAAACATCAAAGGTTTGGGGCAGCCACCTGTATAATATCAATGGCTGCAAAATGGGTATTTCCATGAGCTGTGAATGGTAAATGGTAATGGTTCAAAACAGAACTGATTTGAGTTTGGTAAAATGGCGGCTTTAAAGGCGGTGACCGAAAGTGACATCAATCATGGCACCGGAACTGGCAGTGACATTACAAATGGCACCAGTACTGGAACTGATGTCATCAATGGCACTGGTACCTAGTGGGATTTCCCAAGGATAGTCTGCAGAGGACGGAGAGAGAAAGTTAGTGCAGCTTGCCACCCCATAGTCTGGCATGGTACTACTATTATTTAAGTTCTCAAGCTGTCTCCCATATGCATATGTGTGACAGTGGGCATACCAGGCCAAGGGTGGATTTCACTTTTTCCACAATACACCATTACATGTACAGTGGTGCCTTGGTTTGCGAACATAATTCATTCTGGAAAAGTGCTTGAAAATCCAAAGCACTCGTATATCAAAGCAAATTTCCCAATAATAAATAATGTAAACTCAAATGATTTGTTCTACAACCCAAAAATATTCATATAAAAATGATTAATGCAAAATATAAAGTAAAAATACATAAAACAAATTAACCAGCACTTTACTTTTGAAAAGAACCATGGCTGGTGTGAGGGAGACAAGAAAGAGGAAAGGCGGAGGAGGGTTATTGTGTAGGTCGACTTTCACTATAACTAACGGAATCAACCCTGCTATCTGTTGGCTCACTGGAGTCTTTTTCTTTTTTTGCGACTTTAACAATGAATCTATCCAATGGCAGTTGCTTTTGCTTGAAGAGTCACTACACTTGGACACAAAACAAAAAACCGCTTTGCGCACTTTAAGGTTTCTAAACTCTTTTGGGATTCCCCTCAGTGGGACGACACACGGAAAAGGATCCTGAAGCAACTGCAGCCTCCCTGCGCGCTGTAGTAGTTCGCCGCAAAACTGAATCCAAAAAGATTGGGGTCATAACAAATTCTTTCCTCCATCACCCTTACATATTCTTTATCTGGGAGGCTGAGTGTGAGCCCTCTGTATTTGAAACACAATCTTTGGTCCTCTTTCTTAAATAGGGAGACCACCGCACCAGTCAAAAAGCAGATTGGAGTCTGTTGTTTTGCAGGAGCTGTACTGGTCTGTGGTGGTGAATCTGGAGCCGAGTCTAAGGACAAAGCTCTTGGTATATCAGTCGATCTACATCTCTGTCCTCACGTATGGTCATCATCTGTGGGTAACGACCAAAAGAATGAGATTGCAAGTTTAAACCAGTTGTGGTGGTTTCTGCATGTTGCAAGAATGTCCCCCAGGTGGTGATGATTCTTCCTATAGCTGTCCTAGACAGAGGCCCTGCGGAAGACCTAAGGTACGCTGAAGGAATTATATCTCTCAGCTGGTTTGGGAACACCTGGGAATTCCCTAGGAACACCTGGAATCTGTTGCTGGGGACAGGAGAGTCTGGGTTGATCTACTTGGCCTGCTGCCACAGCAACCCTCACCAGAAAAAGTAGATAGAAAGATGAGATGATAGAGATGCAATGAAACACAAACACTACATAACAAAACTAACACAGAATAAGAAGGGCGAAGGGTAACACTTTTCTGAATTACTCATATTTCTAGTTACCCAGACTGTGCCCTTCAAGTGACTGCACCCATCATTATGCTAGTCACTAACACCTGACAAAGTGCCAGTGGTAAGTCTTGCTTTAGTGATGGTATTTACCTGTGTGCATAATGTGAAAGTAGAACAATTTATAGATTTTAATTCAAGTTTAAATAGTTATACAATGTAATGCTTACTTTCTAGCAATGGAAGGAGGTTTCATGAGAACTCCGGTGGTGAGAAACAGTGATGTGACAAGGCATCCTGATATAAGGTAATGAGCTACGAAAAAAAGGACAAGTTAGAAGCCATTTTGGTGTGAAAGAAGGGCCTGATAGAGAAAGATGAAAATGATTACTTTCTAGAGGGTAATCAATAGTTGGAGTATCCATAGTACTACACATGCATGTGAACATGTGCACAGATTTATAGGCTTCCTAACAGGTTATGGCATGTAGAACAGACTATGTAGAGGCATGTAGAGGTAATTGGAGGACGTCTGGTGAGGGATTGGTGAAAGGAATCCTGGGGGTGTATTAGAAAGAGAGGATGAACAGCAGAGGTCGTCTTCATTGGCAGTCAAGTCTGGTTTAGTGGAGAGGGCAAGGCAGAACTCCTGAGTGACCATTACAAGAGCAGGAGCAGAGATACATGTGGTGAGCTGGACATTTGTTTGAGTTTTAAAGAAGTCTTTTGTTCCTGAAACAACCTGAAATGATGGTGAATTGAAAGAGGACTGGGGTGTAGAGTGTTGGTTTGTTTTGTTTTCAAATTCACAGCGTGGCTCCAAAATTCCTTGGTGGTCCCTTCATGTAGCCTGGTAAAATTGGGGTTATAGAGTAACAGAGGTATTGTCTGTTTTAGGAATGTTTTATTTTAATTTATATATATATATGTACATAGACATGAACTTTGGTTTTCATAGGTTATAACGATCCTTTTTAGAGACCTATTTTAGTAAAGAACTGTTTCATTTTTTACCACTATGTCTGTGTTTCTCTCACTCACCTGTTTATCCTTGGTATGACTACTTAATTCCCCAAGGATGAACCCATTGCAAAACACGTGGTGGGTACTGCACCATCATTATGTTAATCACAAACACCTGACAAGGAGCGCTATGCTAACATTACTCAAAGTTATTGTCTGCTTTTTTATTTTTATTTTTTTTCATTTTTCATTTTTATTACTATTTAATTTAATTTTTTTTTTTGTATCAGTATACTGCTGCTGGATTATATGAATTTCCCCTTTGGATTAATAAAGTATCTATCTATCTATCTATCTATCTATCTATCTATTTGACATTTACTTAACCAGCTAATTCTGAAAATAATAAAGATGGGCTGAGCACAAACACACAACTAGCTAAAAAGAGAAGGAGCAACACCCCCAAAAAAGAATAAGGTGGAACCATGAACAATGCTAAAGTCAGATTTTAGGACTAGTGAACATGAACAAAACCCTGCTTACATTCTGGATCTTCTCTTCCAGATTGACCCTGTCTATCAGTTGCAATGGCTTGCCCACATGATGATGTCCAAACCAACCTGCCAAAGCAGTTTTTAATGACATTAGCCCATCATTCTCCCACCAATGAGCCTGCACCCTAACTTCTTCCAATTCCAGACTAGATTTAGCCCGAGGTGACATTAAAACTCAACTCTGACTCAATTCAAAAGTGAGGTGTAGTCCTCTTTGGTTACAGGGACAACAGATTAAAGCTGCATCTAATGACCTCTATTGTCTCGACACTCCTGAGGCTTCAGTAGCATTTGAAAGATAATACTTCATTGAGGCAGCTTCCTCACTGTCCAGTCCTATAACTAGACATGGACCGTGTGCTGTCTCTGGCTTATAGCTTGTTCTTTAATGTTCTGTCCCTGAAGTGGCAACCTGTGCTTGCATATGTGTGTCCTTCACAGTCAATAGTCCTGGTGATCTTTTTCCAACACTCCATTAGTTCACTCTTCTGTGGCTTTACTCCTGGAGACACCAGATTTATGAGCATGTTCTTCTCATCCAAAAAGACCAGTTGTCAAAATATAAACTGAAGTCCATATACAGACTTTCAGTATAAATTTGAATGTGGGCAAAATGATTACTTGAATTCATTGCAGGAAAATTTTCATTTTAACTGAAAGGAATTTGTTAGAGGGTGTGGGACTACAGCATAATTGTTAATCTCTTACACATCTAGGATACACATAAGTTTAATTTTTGGTCATTGTCAGTGTGGGGTTTGGACTGCAAAGACAAGCATGTTGAGGCCCACTATGAGAGGGTGTGGATGTGACCTGCCTTGATCTCTTGTTCTTTGATTGCTTTGTGCCTAGTGCCAGACACTGGCATGGTAGGCCCCAATTCTCACAAACCAATGATATCGATAAATTAGGTTCTGCTAATGGATGAACAGAGTTTAATGCTGTTTCCTCAGTGGACCATAGACCTAGCCCTGATTACCAACCCATTCTGCATTTCTATGTAGTTTATACTTCATTGCTTCTGTCTTCATGGGTTTTCTACAAGTACTTTGATTTCCTTCTGTAATCAAAAACATTCAAGTTAGGTTGAATGGCAAATTTGAACAGGCATGGAAAAAATGTGGGTAAATGCATCTGTGTGCCCCTGGCATCTCATCCAAGGCTAATTCCTGTGCTATGACCAATGTTACTGGGATAGGTTCCCTGTAAACTTTTAATGGAAAAAGCAGGTTAGGAAATTGGATAGATGGAAACTTTATTTTCCACTCACTTGCCTTGAATAATGACAACATCTTTGTTGTGACAATTAAAGTAATGGAACATCACTAATATAAATTATTATCACATACTGTATAAAATGCCAGCTCCTGGGCTTTTCCCAGATGTGTACTCCTTGAAACTGTCTAACTGAAAATTGTTATAGCTTACAAATTCATTGTTTCTCCCTTGAGGTGTCCTTTTGTGTGATTTGTTTATCTTCATATAGTTTTATTTGCATTTTATCTGAAATTTGTTTCATATAACATAACATGTTATTTATTTTGTTTAGCAACCTTGGTTCCATAGTGCTGTAGTGGCTGTAAATTTTGTGTTCAGATTTCTAAGAATCTAGTTCTTATTGTTAAAATGCAGGCTTCATCCAGTTGTTCACTCTGTGTGTGTTTCATTTCAGTGACAAAATCAACATGTTGTTCTCTGATACAAGTAAGTGGCTATTTCCCAATTTTTTCTTCACTTATTTTTTTCTAAATTCTTTTAAACAGATTTGCTCACAGATCCAAATTGTACAGCTGAATAGCTGTAGGCTAATGTTTTTAGCCTGCTCTAAATTGGCTTCTGGTTAAAGAAAAAATGAAGTATAAAGATGTCAGAAACTTAACATAAGAGAAAGAGTAAATGAAGCAATGAATGTTATTCAATGAATTTATTTCAGCACACTAAAACCTGACAAAACAGTAATAGAGAAATCAAAACTAATACCATCAGTTGATAGCTCTGGCAAGGCGTATAATTAAACAAGACGTCTCTTTAACTGCAGGTACTCACTCAAAATAAAGAAACTGGTTTGCTATCACTATAGCAGGCCAGCACCTGGAGGGTCTGTTCCTGTTAACATGGTTTCATTTAAGTCACAATCTTAAAAACTGAGCAGTTTTGAAACATGTTGGCTATATCTGGTATGATGGATTGGATGACTTGCTTATGGCTGATCATAGTTAAGCATCATGCAGTGATATGGACTTTTTATCCATAACTGGCTGGATAAGCTAGACAAGTTTTTGGGACAACTGCCTCTCATCTCAGCAGCTCTGAATATAGGCAGCAAGTTTGATCCCGTTATTACCGATAGAAATTTGCCAGGTTAATATGGTGGAGCACTTTAAAAAACTGATAAAACCCCATATTTTAACATGGCTCTCTCATACCCTAATTTTAGTGTAACCCTGATATTCTGTATATGCGTTTAATTATCTTTTTTTTTTCATGGCTCCGAAATCTATACTAACTCCTACTTTCTCTGCTGTTCTTTTTCCGGTTTTCTGTGGTGGCGATCTGTGCCACCACCACCCGATCATAGCACCGTGCAGTCCTTACATTGATGGCTTGAAGTCAGAGGTCCACATGACCATCATCATCTGATTCTTCCAAGTGAAGCCTGAAAACCATGTTGACTGATTGAGATCACTGATGTTAGGTAGAATGCCCAGTGGATTTTGTTTTTTTAATCCAGCTCTCTAGAGTTTTTTTTTTGTTTTCTTTCTGTCCTCCCTGGTCATCAGACCCTACTTCATTGTTTGTTAATTAGTATTGCATAATTTTATTTTTATATTTTTTCTTTTTTCTTTTTTCTTCTTGTAAAGCATTTTGAGCTACATCATTTGTATTAAAACTGTGCTCTATAAATAAATGTTGTTGCTGTTGTGACTGACATGCAGTTCTCTTGTGTGCAACAGGTGCCATATTGTTTCTAATGTAGTGACATGTGATTGTCACATAGAAATCTGCTGCCCTGCATGTTTAGCTGTCGCAAGTTAGGGCAATTATCTCCCTTGACCCGAGAGACACGCTGATGCTTTTGCTTAAGATCTTCATAAAGCCTGGGTACAATAACTTCACTAATTTGTTTTCTGGTTGGTATAACATGCTGCAGTTCCAAAATCTGTAACATTTGTTGAAAGCCCTCATTTTCAACAACAGTGTAGTCTCATATAACAGTCTTGCACTTATTTATAGGTAAAAACTGCTACAGAATGTTATTTTATGGGCATGAAGTGAATTAATTGGAAGCTTGGAGTTAAATGTCACGTCCAGTGTAAACTGTTTAGGCTCTAGCCATTTGGATGTCGACGAGTATAGCTTTTCTGGGTTATGTCAGGATAAGCGACTTCTCAAATTTGTTACAATACTTAACTTTTGAGCTGCACGGCTTACATATGGCTTTGCTTTTATCTACTTGTTCTTTACAAACACACTGTTTGAATCCATAGTAAGTTCACGCATTTAATTTAAGTGAACGAAGGCGCTGATTTCACCCAAGGAAGACACACCATTTTGTGCGAGGTAGTAAGGTGCTTCTTCCATAGAAAACCTTAACAGGCACAATAGTAACATCTAATGGATCAGATGCCAAAAATGAAGATAAGCAAAAATCTAAATATTTTAATAGAGCAGGAAAAAGATACAGTAGACCAATCTTGAGACTTTAAGAATCAATATTGAACCTTTTAAACAAAAAAATAATGATTAATTGGAAAATCAGTATTTTTATCTGGGCCTAATCACTCATGACAATCCACAGTCATTGCGCTCTTATTATAACAAAACCAAACTGCTTTCTCTTTATTGCAGCAAAATATTAGTCGTCTTGGGTCTGCAAAAGCTAAAAGCTAATGGGGAGGTGCTCAACCAGAACTAAACAGCATACAATGGTCAGTTGTAATAAAGAACGTTGATAACTGGAAACATTGATAAGGAAAGGTGGAAGGATAGTTTTTTAGATTGTACAGATGGAGGAAAGGCTCTTTGAACTTTATAGTCAACACAGATGTTTGTTCAGCGTTTCATGTTGGTAATACAATGACAGTGTATAGAAAAAACAAGATGGCAGAGATTGTGGATTATTCCTGCGTACGTTGTTTGGCTATCAAAATGAGGTGACACTGCAGTTCTTTCACTGCACAAAATCTGATCTGATCTGAACTGCAATAAAAATGAAAAATCGTGTGGGAATTACTTAATCAGTCACCCACTATGATTCCTGGTCATGTAATTTGACATCTTTAGAGGCAATGAGATCGAGCAACTGCAGTCATTAAATTTGACATACTATCAGACAAAACATTGTTTCAAGTTCTTTACTCTGACACTAGCTTTTGGTGCTTGTCTAAATTCTTGCAATAAATATATATGTGCTCTATGGAATGCTTCCACACTTTTCTGCTACCAAGTAACTTTTGCTGGGTGGTCTGGTAAAATTTTACAACACTGTAACTGATAGTCTGTTGAGCTGGCACCCTGCTGCTGTTGAGTTTGCTGTCAGAGTGTTTGACAATGCTTTACATCACTACTTATTACTTATTAGGGGACAGAGGTGGTGTATCAACTGCATGGTGCATGCAGAGAACTCAGGATAACCATCTCCATCAACGTGAAGTGGGAAGAAGAAAAGGAAAGATACTGGAGACTGAATTACACCTAAAGATGTTATTCATTTGCAGGTGATGATGAAAGAAATATATAACTGACTTCAGATACAACCAAAACTCTTGTTTTCTAAATGATTTAAGAAGCTTGTAAACTGCTGCTTCAAATATACTGAGAAGTTGGAAAGCTGCACTAAAAAGCAATGGATTTGAAATGTCTCTAACATAAATAAACATCCATCCATCCATTATCCAACCCGCTATATCCTAACTACAGGGTCACGGGGGTTTGCTGGAGCCAATCCCAGCCAACACAGGGCCCAAGGCAGGAAACAAACCCTGGGCAGGGTGCCAGTCCACCGCAGATAAATAAACATGTTTTGAAAATTGAAGTGCATGAACCCACACATACCGATATTAAATCATTTTTATATTAACCAAAGCAAGCCATATCTGTCTATTTATTGTACCTCCTTAAGTAGCACCTAGTTGTTTTCTTGTGTTTGCACATTTTTCTATCAACCAGTGCTATCTTCTTATTTTGAAACTTCAGTGCTGAAATATCTTAACAGTAAAATAAATATGGGCGGGTTGAGTTTCCTTTGTTATTTTTGGAAGGAAGCTCTTGGCCAAAATAAAGGTACAAATATGTTTAGGCAAGTACCTTCTGAACATCACAGGAATAATTAAAATACCTATCTTTTATGTTTGTCATGAGGCAAAAAGACTTAACATGTAGACACTTTTAACTGTTTTCGAGGCTTACCAGAGTGCCCTTCCTTCTTTCATGGAAAGTGTCCAGGCATGGTACTCTAAAAGCTCATATATTTAAAAAAAGAGAGTGTTTATTGCATTTTTACTAGTGTTTCACAAATTTAATTATACTGCATATCATGTCTCTAGTATACAGTGTGGCTTCACTCTGTAATTACAACTACAGTATATAATGAATAGATGAATTTTACATTAGATTAAATACTAAGATAGAGTGCAATTCTCAGATCTGTTTAATCCAGTGCAGGGTTGCTTGGAGCCAGTTTACATTGAGCTACTGTGATGTTGCAAGTATTATAACATTTACAAAGAGAATAATATTATTAGAGTATCTACTGTATGTCCAATAACAAAACTGACAACAGCGAATGCAAAAGAGTTTTTTCTTCATTGTTGGATTACCTGACAATGCACACTACCAAGTTAACCAGAAAACTTAAATCTACTCTATATATATAAAATCCCAAGCCTAAATGTGCAATGATTTTATGTGATTTTTTGTCATGTTTTAAATGGGGCTTATTTTAAAACCTACATATATATATGTTTGGTATCATTCTTTTCAGAATTTATCAAACTTTAATGTGATGTTAGATTTTCAGATTCTTATTCCATTTTTAAATTCTAAACTAAAAAATATCAAGAACACATGTCCCGCGAGACGAGACTTTGTGCCAAAAGATTTAACCATGCCCAGGGGAGGAAATAAAAGACAAAGAGTAGGAAAGCTGCTGTAAAGGCTTTTAAATGTTCGAAGTGCCACGCGAGATGTAGATCACGAGGCATGGCTGCAGCAGCAAGCCAGCAGCGGATCGAGCAAAGAGGAGGTAAAAAAAAATTATACAGTAGAACCTCTGGTCACGAACGTTTCCAAACACATACAAATTGGGTTACGATCAAAATTTTTCCCAAAATGTCATATCTGTTCACAACCACACACTCTGGTGGCGAACAAAAACACTGGCAGCCAGTTTCCCTTCTGATTTGTACGCGCCAATGATTTCCCATTCTCTGTTTCCCATTTTCTTTTGTTTGCGTATACAGGGCCTAACATAGACAACACATGTGTTCAGTCTCTCCCTGTACATCGTTCTCGGTCAGATGTGCGTTCCTTCGCTGTGAACTCTTTGTGCTCTGTTTCATGTGCTTTTGCATTCATTTTGCAATTAACCATGGCCTCTAAGCAAGTGAAAATCTCTGAAATAGAAGAAATCAGAAGAGAGAAAACACCTGAAGGAGAACGTCCATCGGTCGCAAAGCCGGACTCTCCCTCAAAACTGTAAACTCCTTTCCACGCAGTTTCCTCCTCACTTCCTTCACGCCAGAACATGCCTCATGCAAGGTTAGTTTTATTGGTTGTTTAGGGTTAGTTTTTGTATAAATTAAGAATTTTTCAAACTTAAATTTTTTTCCTTGGGCTTAAAACTCATAAAAAAAAGTGTTTACAGCAAGCGGTTCCTAAGGGTCTTGTACGAACAGTTCATAAGGGTCTAGCGCGAACTTGGTCTAACACAGACTCTTGCAATGTTAGTTTCTCTGTTGTTGAAGGTTTTCTCAATGTTATTCAATGCTTTTACATTTAGTTTACTATTATACTGTACATTCTATGGTATAATTAGCTATTGTTGTGCTTAAAAATCTTACAAAAAAATGCACATACAGTTCGTACGGTCTGGAATGGATTAATCGTATTTACATACAATCTTATGGGAAAATTACATTTGAGTCCCGACCAAATCAGGTCATGTCCAGAGTTTTGGAATGAATTATAGTCGTGACAAGAGGTACCACTGTATTTGTTTCCCATTGTATCATCGTTTAAGAGGGGGTTTTGGAGGAGCAACTGCATATCCTTGGGATGCGTTCAGCCCCCCTCTTCACAACGCAAGCGGAAGAGATGTGAAGTGGCTGGCGCGTAGCACAGCTCTTGGGGTTTAGCGAGCGAAGCAAGCACAGGGGAACCCCCTAGTTTATATATAGTAGCCTAAAAGAAAACATTAGTCACATGCAAACTGAATACTGCTATATAACCGTTGCTTCATATAACAAGTTACATATTTTCCCATCAAGTTGTTTAGGAGATTATTCTTCACTGTAACAGTAAAAGTATTGTTATGACCAGTTACAATCGATTACACCTTTTTAGTGCAATCTGGGACTTCTCACATAAACAGGGTAATGCCTTCTTCAGCCCTTCATGACAAGGCATTCAATGACTTTTGGGTTTTGGAGAACCATATAGGAGTACTACTAGAGGTGTGTTGTTAGGGTTCTTTAGGCATGAAGGTAGCAATACTCACAGCTCTTTGAATTGTAGCTGACACTGGATATGTCAGATGACAATGCTGGTTCAGTTCAATTAGTTGTTGAGAATCCACCTGGATCTAATAAGGCAGAAAGATTCCTTTGTTATTGTGGGGAAGGCAGGTCTAGTTTCAGAAGTCACTACTCCTGGTGTCTCTCTCTCTCTCTGCCCTACTATATTCACAAGAAAGTACAGAATGACCCATGGTAGGTGGTGCATGTCTACATTAAGATGCATTTGGGAGTTCTATGCTCCTTACAAGAGACTTAAGGTTTTCAAGGTGTTCAAGCAAGTACTTGAATTGTCTTGTCTGTTGTTGTAAAGTCCATAATCTGCACGCCTGGCTATTTTATGTGTACGATAACTACGACCATAAACAGCTGTCCCTCATTTGACTCAGAAAAAATCTACAAGAATCTATTGCACAGAATTATCTGCACTTCTTGAGAGGACTGGTAACTCTTTAGCTGTCATTCAATGTCACAATCAATTTCAGGCATCTACACCTACAGTATCTGTGGAGATTGGCGTTTATTCATACAACAGCAGGCTTACTCTATTTCATATCTTAGGTTCAACATTAAACTTCATATCACATATGATTCAATGCTGTACAGTCATTTCAATGTTCCTGTTAAGAATGGAAGATAACTTATCATTATTAGCAATGCCTGTTGCCTCGTCTCCTTTAGTCACTATTTCAAGAGTAATTAACATAACAGGATCAGCTTGCATCCAATGTTTAATTGTAGTGATGTTGACTCGCAGTGCTTATACTGGCTGGAGATGGAACACTTCTCCTGTATCTAGTTTGCCATCATATTTCACACATAAAAGAAGCTGAAAAAGGCCAACTGCATTTGCAGAGTGAGTTGCCTTTTGATACTCTTTTGTGAAGATGATTGTAGCAAAAATGGGTTAATTCAGCCTCAGCACATAAAGAGCAGCTTAGGGCAAGGCAGGACTTATGTTGTGCTCAGGCTTCAGTGACATATGTCTCACAAATTTCATAGAAATCATCCATAGAAAAGACCACAACATGTTTCTGCAATTTAGGTTCCAGTGCATTCTAGCTTATAGTCTTTATCTTTTACCGGTTTAATTTTATTTTACACAAAAATATCTGCCGAACAGTGTTGGTTGATTACCTTTTATAATATACTATGGTACAACAGCAGTTTGATTATTCATTCACACTTGCAAATGACCAACTCCATGTTCTCCAAATAATGCATGTTGTACACACAGGAATTTCTGCATCAGTTTGTAACTCCATTTCTAATGGAGTCCCACCATTTTCTGCCTGTACAGTGATGTGCTTTGTTAGTGAAACCTTATGTACTGGCCTATGAGTCATGACTTGACATTTTCCCTTCTTCCAACACAGTATGTGTGTCTTATGTCTGTTTCTAGCCAAGTTTTCTACCTTGTTGTTTTAGGGTTTCTGCCCTATTTTATTCTCTCACACTTGTAGTCATCATCATTACGATATGCTTTAACTTCTTAACAAAACAATTGTGCCAATTTAATGTTAGATTGAATTTTGCAGAGTTCACTGTGGTAATATATTCATTTAAGTTATGTCCCTAGCATTTAAAAACAGAATGCTATTATTACAATACGTATGTTTGTACAGTATAACCCAGCTGACATCAGGGATTCAAAAAGAGGTCCATTCTTCTTATTTGGATTACTTTAAAAGTAGACTGTAGCACGTTAAGCTGCACACACATACCATTATACAGCTGCCTAGTAGAACACATTAGTCAGCACACACTGAACATTTCAACTCCACAGTTGTCTCACATAATGAATTCCAGGGCCAATTTACACATTAGGCATCATGTTAGTGGGATTACTATTAACAGACAATATGAGCAGATTTTAAATCATACAAAGAATATGTATTTACTTGGTCATTAGTGTGCTTAATACAATATAAAATTAGGAAGATCAGATATAGACAAGCTGATGGAAAAAATGAAAGACAAGGAACAAAACCAATGTCTAAAAACTAAATACTTACACAACCATATGCAGTGTGTACTATACAGCTTAATCAGAATGCCAAGGAAATTATTAAAATGAAATCTAGTAACAACATTGTAAAGTAAAATGAATATACGGTATAACAGCAGTCGCATGTCACTTTGAATGTAATTCATATAGTTTTGACAAAGAATGCATCACACGTTTCACAAGATTTTTTAAAGCTGTCGCAACTATATTTTACTCAAATTCCAGCACTTTAGCCTACATGCTGTCATTCTGAGTCCAGCTTTCTTTAAAAGCTCCTGCAGTACATTTTCCTCTGTAAATCAATTAGTTAAATAGCCTTCACGAAAAATTGACTATTTCACGTACAATGCTTGCATGTTATCTTAAGTGCTCTCTTACTGAACTTGGAATTCTCAGCCTTAAAAATGTACATGTCAAATTTCTTTTCTCTAACCTATGCTGATATAATAAAATATTTAACAAAGTTATTGCTATCACATCTACATTGAAAATTGCCTGGAAGGGTGTTGCGAGCATGGAAAGCAGATAGTCATCATGAAAGATTTAAAACTTGCAAACTTTCACAAAAGTTAATGACCAGTGTGCATGGGTGGATTTGTCAGAAAGTGCACTAACACAGATGTCCTGGATCGGAGCAAGCAAGTTGGGAACTAGAAGATGTATCGTCTACTGAGAAATTAATGTATTTATTTCTATTAGGACTGACTACTACAATACTTTGTTCACAGGCTGCTTAAATCATTCAGCTTTTGATTAATTCAAAAGGCTACTGCAAGAACTATTACAAGAACAAAAAAGTATGGACACATAATTCAAGAGTCCTTACACTGGCTTCCGGGTAATTTAGGGCTGATTTCAATATCTTCCGTTGTACCTACGTATATCTGAACGTATCATTATTCACAAACATTAAGATCTCGAGACGCTGGCCTGCTTACAATTCCAAGGATTAATAAAATAACTTGGGGGTGTTTAGCCTTTAGTTACAGGGCCCCAAAGCAGTGGAATTGTCTGCCTACTACCATAACAGGTGAACCTCCTGTCTCAGCTTTTAAATCCAGGCTGAAGACCCACTACTGCAGTTTAGCCTAACCTAAGAGCTGCTGATTAGCTGTGCATACTCTGTTGTTAGTTATTAGTAGTAAAATATAACTAAAACCATATTTATAAACTGTTACTAACCCTCCCCTATTCCATTTCCCTTCACTTGGTGCCACTCCTCTACTTCCAAACATTTGCCTGCCTATGGTAAAGTCATCTCTGATAAAGGAGCACTGGAATCATCAGGTAGAGGGGGTCCTGTCATCACATTAGCCGGCCAAGCACTGACTCAGATGTAGAATGGTCAATGGGGGGAGGCATCTAGTTGGCTGAGTTCTCCAGGACTATCTGGCTTCTTTGACTCCTTTACTACAGTTTGGCCGTGGTTAGTTTTGTTAATTACTTTCTACCTTATTTTTGATGTATTTGAATAAATCTGTAATCTCATATGTGAAAGTTCTGTATAGCACTTAATGGGTGCTATAATCTATTCTTCCATTTTTCCTTGTAGTTTGTACCATTGTATTGTATTTCTGAGGTGGCAGTGATAGATTGGCCATCTAGCCCTGTGAAGAGGATTACTTATGTTCTGTTACGTGTGTTGTATTTACTCCATTTTTTGACACTGATTGCACTCCCAACCTACCTGTAAGGGGTCTCTCACTGAATTGCCTTTCCCAAGATTTCTTCCATATTTTTCCCTACATAGTTTTTTTCTTTGTGAGTCTTTTTCTTGTCTTCTTAGGGTGTTAAGGCTGTGAGTCTATCAAAAAACAGCGGCTGTTAAAGCCCATTGAAGCATTCATAGTGTGCTATACAAGAAATAAATTGTTGTTGTTCTTGTCATCCATGAGGAAAATAGTTAAAGTATAAAGCTGAAATAAAGAAATATTAGCAAAATCCAAAAAAGCACTCATGTCAAGTTCCAAAAATCCAGATATGACCATGACCAAGACAAACAGCTATAAGGTCCTGACATACTGAAATATTGAGTGTGTATATATACACTCACCTAAAGGATTATTAGGAACACCATACTAATACGGTGTTTGACCCCCTTTCGCCTTCAGAACTGCCTTAATTCTATGTGGCATTGATTCAACAAGGTGCTGAAAGCATTCTTTAGAAATGTTGGCCCATATTGATAGGATAGCATCTTGCAGTTGATGGAGATTTGTGGGATGCACATCCAGGGCATGAAGCTCCCGTTCCACCACATCCCAAAGATGCTCTATTGGGTTGAGATCTGGTGACTGTGGGGGCCATTTTAGTACAGTGAACTTATTGTCATGTTCAAGAAACCAATTTGAAATGATTCGAGCTTTGTGACATGGTGCATTATCCTGCTGGAAGTAGCCATCAGAGGATGGGTACATGGTGGTCATGAAGGGATGGACATGGTCAGAAACAATGCTCAGGTAGCCCGTGGCATTTAAACGATGCCCAATTGGCACTAAGGGGCCTAAAGTGTACCAAGAAAACATCCATCCATCCATCCATTACACCACCACCACCAGCCTGCACAGTGGTAACAAGGTATGATGGATCCATGTTCTCATTCTGTTTACGCCAAATTCTGACTCTACCATTTGAATGTCTCAACAGAAATCGAGACTCATCAGACCAGGCAACATTTTTCCAGTCTTCAACTGTCCAATTTTGGTGAGCTCGTGCAAATTGTAGTCTCTTTTTTTCCTATTTGTATTGGAGATGAGTGGTACCCGGTGGGGTCTTCTGCTGTTGTAGCCCATCCGCCTCAAGGTTGTGCGTGTTGTGGCTTCACAAATGCTTTGCTGCATACCTCGGTTGTAACAAGTGGTTATTTCAGTCAAAGTTGCTCTTCTATCAGCTTGAATCAGTCGGCCCATTCTCCTCTGACCTCTAGCATCAACAAGGCATTTTCGCCCAAGAGACTGCCGCATACTGGATGTTTTTCCCTTTTCACACCATTCTTTGTAAACCCTAGAAATGGTTGTGCGTGAAAATCCCAGTAACTGAGCAGATTGTGAAATACTCAGACTGGCCCGTCTGGCACCAACAACCATGCCACGCTCAAAATTGCTTAAATCACCTTTCTTTCCCATTCTGACATTCAGTGTGGAGTTCAGGAGATTGTCTTGACCAGGACCACACCCCTAAATGCATTGAAGCAACTGCCATGTGATTGGTTGATTAGATAATTGCATTAATGAGAAATTGAACAGGTGTTCCTAATAATCCTTTAGGTGAGTGTATATATATATATATATATATATATATATATATATATATATATATATATATATAGATATAGATAGTGAGATTTTTGAGACGCCAACAAATCCCCAATTGCGTTGTATGCCATAATTCTGTTTACACAGGCATGGGATGGTTACCCAATGCCAGTGCAACTGCAAGTCCGCAGGATTACCTTTTAATGTGTCTGTCACCCAACGGTTGATATGGGGAACATTTAAAACTGGTCACTGACCTGACCTTGTGCTCACTTCTGTCTCCTCTCTTGTGCAAGAAAGCTATCTGTTTTCTTTTTAGAAGGCTGCCACAAAGCAGTCCAAGGGAGATAACGCCCTTCATAAGCCATTTTCTCCTGTTCCTCCATTAAGGAGGTGTCCAGGCCAATTTACATGCATACATGTACTTATGTAAAGAAAGGATGCAGACTTGGAAGTAAGAGATAGATGGACAGCCCCTATAAAAGTAAAAATGTTACTAGGGAATTGTTAGTTCCCCTACGCGCTAGATGGCAACAGTTCCAGATATCCACACCCTGTGGGAAACCAGCAGGGCATGCCGGGAAATGTGCACAGGGTGCCATAGGAGGGCGTTGCAGGGAAACAAGCTTCCTACTTAAATAATGGACTTCTGTGTGACCCGGAGGTACTTCCATAGGACAATCGCTCTGGCACCAGAAGTACTCCCAGGTCTGTAATAAAAGGGATCACGCTCCCTTATTCAGGCAAGTCGGAGCTGGGTGGTAGGAGAGGCAACACTTGACTGAAGGAGGGCAGTGCGGTGATGAAAGAGTATATTGTGAAGAGAGAAAGAGAGACCAGTGTTTTTTGCTTTTTGTAATACTTTTGGAGGGATTTTAAATAAAACCTTCATTTATTTGGATTTGGAACTGTGCTTCTCTGATCATGTCGGGGTTTGGGCAGGTATATACTATGAATACTGTATATTATGCACTGTTTCTAAGTGTAAAAAAAATAAGGTTGTGGTTTTATGCAACAGCTTATAAAAAGCACTGTGGAGCATAGTAATGTTTATACATTAACAATGTTATTAAAATCTTTATTCAGGAATATGTATCCAAATACTATTAAAAGCATTTAGCTTTGTGCTCCAAATGATGCACTAAATTGATAAAACAATATTTATGTATGGGCTAGTTCAGTTCAAAATGTTTGCTATATTAGCATCAGCACTATTTGGAAGTGTTGAGTACTCTTAAGGCTATAATATGATCCTCAGCCAAGGCTGCCGGCTGACTCATTGCAGAATCAGTCGCAGACTTCAGGACTTGATGGAAATGTTTGGCACAGACAAAGATGAGTCTGCAGTTAGCACCTTAATCTGCCAGTCAGATGCCGCTTCTGTCATTGACTTCTTCCTCAAGGGCTCAGCTTGAATTAGTTTAAAAAGGACACGGGAAGAGGACATTGCATTCTTTTTTTCTTATTGTTGATAGACAAAAAGATTTTGTTCAGCATTTTTTGAATAATACTAATACATTGTAAAGGCCATAATGAATCAGAGTTATGAATTGTGTAGTCCACTTTGCCAAATAACTTTTTCTCTGTCTTGCATTGACAGTTTTGGAGAGACCCCTTTTTTGATATGCGAGATGCAAAATAAAATACATTTTTAGCTGAGGCATAGGAAAGAGATATCATTTATGTTAGAATAACAGGTAATTTTTGTTCTGTATTTGTCAGATGTAAAATATATAAATAAAGAAGAGGCAAGTTTTCTTTGTAAACATGTTTAACAACTGACATTTCTATATCCTGTCTGTGACATCTTCTTTATCTCTTTTACTTATCCTTGTCTCTTTGATATTCCATCCTGGCGACTTTACTGATTTTTTTTTTTCTGATAGGACTGTATGTAATGTCTTTATATTCATTTTGGAAAGTAGATTTTAAAAAGGCACAACATATATTTTTAAATTAAAATTTACTGTGTCAATGTATTATTTTTTTTATTTAAATTTAAGTACTAAAATATTATTTTGAATCTGTCTCGGCATGTTTTGCTGCTCTGCATTTGTAGCATTCTCCATGATATGTTTTCTAATTATTCCTCCATTCTTTAAGTAACATAATGTGTCAGAAAATGATTAGCTTGAGCAGGTCTTTGACTGTGAGCTGTGGTTTTTACCACAGCTCCTCCTCAGTTTGCACATTACCCAATTGCTGTAACCACCACATTGTAGAAACTTGAGGGAGCTGGAGATCCTAAGTGTTTTTAAGTTGTTTACAGTGGTTTTAGTTCTTTTGCTGAAAGCAGATCACAACATACAACACAAGACTCATTACCCAGGAGAATGGCTGTTTATTAGATGGCTGGTTTACTGAATACACCATGTGAAAATGTGATTCTAAATTTATTTTTTAATTGCAGGCATGTTTTTGTTGCTTTTATGCTCAACGATTATAATTTATGTCAAAATAACAATAGCCTTCAAAATTCACTAGTTTATAAAACCCATAATGGTGTTGGCTTACAGTTTCAGAATCTTCAGGTCAACTCCTAACTTAATGGCTGTTCGCTGTTTGAATGTTCTTCCTGTGTCTCTGTGGGGTTTTGTTCGGGTATCCCCACATAGTTAACATTAATTTGGGTCTTTATGAGCATTAGTGTAAGCCTGTGTAGCCTGTGATGGACTGGCATACAGTTCAGGATGGATCTCAACCTTGGAGTCAGTGCTGCTGGAGTAGGCTTTGGCCCCCTGCAACCAAATGCATGAATAAAGTATGCAAAAACAAATCTGATTTTTAAATCCATGTGAAAAATTAAATTATGAGCAAAAGATCATCTTCAAATAATTATAAAAGATCAATTAGTTCCTGTGGCAGTTGTCTAAGTTATGTCACAGGCCTGATGTATACCTATGCATATATGGAGACCCACATGTCTTTTCCATTGTATTTTGTGTATTGATGCGTGTTTCTAACATACATTAATGCACATATGTTTAGGCATATTCATGCACTGACTTCTATTGCTTTTTTGTGTCATTTTGCGTTTAAAAAAGTCTACTAGTGAATTTCTGGTCATGCCTCATATGCAGGAGACAGAAAACAGAAAAGAGCAGTTGTTAGACAAAAAACAAGAGACGATGGTGCATTTTTGTGTGTCTAAGTGCAACATTCACCAACCAGCCACAACTTTTAAACCAGCTTCCTAATATTGTGCAGGCCCCCCTTGTGTTGCCAAAATAGTTCTGACCCTTTGAGGCATGAACTATAGAAGACTTCTAAAGGTGTCCTGGGTTATCTGGCAACAAGACATTAGCAGCAGATCTTTTAAGTCCTGTAAGTCCTGGAATTTGGTGGCCAAATCAACACCTTAAACTCTTTGTCATATTCCTCAAACCATACCTGAATAATTTCTTCTGAAAGAGACCACTGATATCATGATATACTGTTGCCATGATGGGGTGTGGGTGGTCTGCAAAAATGTTTAGGTAGGTGGTACATGTCAAAGTAACAACTATATGAATGCCTGGACTCAAGATTTCCCAGCAGAACATTGCCCAGAGAATCACACCACCTCTGCCAGCCTCCATCCAATAGTGCAGGCTGTTGCCATCTCTTCCCTAGTTAAATGACACACACACATCTGGCTGTCCGCTTGATCTTAAAGAAAAAGTGATTTATCAGACCAAGCCACCTTCGATCATCGCTACATGGTCCAGTTCTGATGCTCACCTGCCATTTGCAGCTGCTTTCAAAGGTGGACAAGAGTCAGCATGGACACTCTGCCTCGTCTGCAGCCCCCATACAGAGCAAGCTACAATATACTGTGTGTTCTGACACCTTTCTCTCATGGGAAGAATTATGTTTTTCAGTAATTTGTGCCACAGTAGCTCTTCTGTGGAATAAGCTTTCCCTCCATCACACGCCTCAATGAGCCATGGGCACTTATAGCCCTGTCACTGGTTCATCAGTTGTCTTTTCTTGAAACATTTTTGGTAGGTACTAACCATTGCATACTGGAAACACCACACAAGACCTGCCGTTTTGGAGATGCTCTGACCTAGTTGTCTAGCCACCACAAGCTGGACCTTGTCAAAGTCAGTCAGATCCCTACACTTGTCCATTTTTTCTGCTTACAACCTATCACCTTCAAGAACTGACTATTCACTTGCTGCTTAACATATCCCACCCCATAACTGGTGCCATTGTAAAAAGATAATCAATCTTATTCATTTCACCTTTCTGTGGGTTTAATGGTGTGGGTTATTGGTGATTTACAAGGCCTATTAGGAAACTCAAGCGCTCAGATCTGGAGGTGAACTTTGCTGATTAAATTTTCTCAAAATTCCAGTACTTCTCATATTTTACCCATTTGCTAGTATCTTTTGAAGACAGTCTGTATTTGTCCTTCTTGTTATTGCTCCTGGAGTGATTTGTACACTGACATTTTTATTTGCCCCCAACTAACTCTCACTAAAATGAATTAGCTATCTACATAAAACCATAGTTGTTTATGGTGATTCTTCTTATCCGATGTATACTGTTCTGCTGTGCTTCACTGACATGAAGGCTACCTCATGGGGTCACTTGGAGACGATTGCAACTTTGAGGTAATCAGCTCTGCCCTCAGTTGTTTTATGTTAGAAGCACCTTTTTAGGGAGTAATAAACTTATTCACATAGAAGTTTCAAGTCAGAAGGTAAATACTGTATGTAGTCATCATGTTTGATTACTCTTTCTATGGGTTTCTTTGTCCTGTTAGCAAAGCTTAAACTGTTAGAGAAGTTTTAGGTCCTATCATTTTATTATTATATGCCATGACTGAATTTTAGGGTTCTGAATTCCTCTGTCATTGGATTCCCTAGGCACATTCCAGTGAAGCAACGTGTCCCTGTTCTGTTGTCCAATCTGTCCATTTGGGTTCTTCACCGAGAACATTGAGTGTGTGCCATCTCCTGCTACCATCTAAAATGTTAAAACAGTGTGTGATCATGCTTTTAGCTATGGAGCACCAAAGCTGTGGAGTGATAGATAGATAGATAGATAGATAGATAGATAGATAGATAGATAGATAGATAGATAGATAGATAGATAGATAGATAGATAAAGTATTATCTATCTATCTATTTGTCCAAATATGCCCTATAAATAGATCTTTATCAGTGTTGGCACCTACATTAAGTCAAGCTGTATTCTGTTTTAGAACAGCATACCCTCATTGTAACTGCAGAATAGCCGCTCATATTGGAACTCTGCACGTTGGTCATTATCTCAAAAATATTAGCAAACCAATCATTAGCAACTGTTAATATTCATCCTTTATTTGGTTCAGTTATCCAAATTCTGCTGTGAGACATGAGAATTGACAAAGCTGTAGTGGGAGCCTTTGAATCTAAGTATGGAAGGATTTATTATTCTTATTATTAGCTCAGTACAGACTTATAATATTGTAGAAATCCCAGGGTTAAGTGGCCAGAACTGTGACTTTACTTTATCAAATTTTCACTTGCTCCCCATAGGTTAATTTTCTCAAAGAAGGTTTTCTTTCTTTTCCTCTGTTGTCAAGGCCAGATCTCCATTATAATTTTAATGGACTTAAGTTGTTATTTGTTTATGTTAATTACATTGAGGTAGATCTGTTTTTCAATTAATTTTGTGTGTTATTGAATTTAAATTATGTATGGTTTGATTATTTGCCATTACAAAGAGGTAGAAACTTGTGTAAGCATGCTAATCTTGTACTCAGTGGGAAAAATGTTGCAAATATAATCTGCATTGAGCTGACTAATACAAAAACAAATTCAAAAATGAGAAGCACACAAAGAATAAATAATAAAACAGAATTCAAATGTTAGAATGAAAAAGATATTTTCAAAATGAGTTTACAGTGGAATCAGAGTCTTTACTAATTGAGGGAGCAATTTGTAGGATTAAAACAAATTTGGTTCATTTAGTTAGTCTTTGGGACATTGTCATAAACCAAAAAGGAGCCTGCACCTATGACTTAAGAGTTTATTGTTAACTCCACTATGACTGAGTTGCTGAAGATGTCACATTACATGGCATATAGTGCGACTCCCCATGACTCTCTACATTTTGCTATTATATAAATGAAGGACAGGACTGAAAGTCATATAAAAGGTTGTGTAGTGTGATTCCTGCTCAATCCACTTCACAGCATGTCTTATTTGAAAGAAAACCCACTAAGACATGTAAAGAACGTCTAAAAACTACACAGAATAACTTTAGCCAGGATTTGAATGTAATGCATTAGTTGTAAAAGGCAGCATTGTTCCTAACTCACCACAATATTTTTCTTGTAATTTAGATTTAAGTGGTTTCTTGGGTTCCATATATACAGGAGTAGAAAAACACCAACAAAGTTTGCATTCTTCCTTTCTTGCGCTTTGCATTTGTCGCACATACGCATCAGATGGTTACCTTCTGGGAGGCAATCACAACCACCCTGGGACACGAGGGTGTGCTGTCGCTGACGATGTTGTCTCTTTTTCCATCCATGGCCCAGAGAAACTGCCCAGTCAGGACAACTGACTCCACCCATTCCGGTCCAGCAACTATAAAACTGAGGCACTCCTGGCTAGAATCATTTCATTACAGGACAAGCAGACCACTGGACAAAGCTCTAACCAGATGTGTGCGACCTAAGCTTGAGCACTGAAGCAGCACCTTTCAGGCACTATTGCCTTACCTTTTTGTTATTAAGCACAACTGAGCACCTATTTCTTTTGGGACTGTCAGTTATTAAACTTGGCGACCCGGTTGGTGCTCCAACATTTGTTAAGTGGACATTTGTGTTCCCTTGATCGACAAAAATTTTATTTGTTTTGACCAATACAATTTTTGTGTTTTCTGATCTTTTTATGTGGTTTTTTTATGTTTGTTTTCTTGAATCATGTTTAGTAGAAAACTGCGCTCAGAGCTGAAGCTCGATATACATATGAACCTTTAAGTTATGAACCTATTGAGGTTAAGTTCGATAATTAGAAAAAATTGTTTAAACAAGTGAAAAATTAAAAATTGTAGTGTAACTTCAGATTTGACAGCAGTGCATAAATTTACATGTCCAGCGCTAGGCAGAGCACAAAACCCATGATATTATTGTTGGGTCTCGTTCAGAAAGTGGACACCACTTGAAACGGCCTTCCCCTCGCCCAGACACTAACCTTAAGGTCAATAAAATAGGTCCCTGATGTTAAATCACTATTTTAGGGGTAAAATGATAACAGAAATGTGAAACCTACTTATATATCTAATCTTAATTACTGTGAAACAACCAAGTGGCGTCCACTTTCTGAATGAGAGCCTTATTGTTTACATTCTCAGTCACATGCATACATTCTTTACAACTCTTTGTGCTTTTGGCTGTATCTCTGTTTATGTTCAGTTAATGTGTTTTATTTCAAGCCCAAGATGTCCAGAATTAAGTACGTTCAACAAGAACATGGGGACACAGTTGGAAACATGTTAAGGGTAAGTTCTTCTTCACTCAGAGAACCACATTAACATGCAATACAAAACCAAGTAATGTGATGGAGGGCAGGCACAATAGGTACCTTTGGTCGGATCTTATGAGCAGCGTGTTCTTTTCGACTTGTCCTAATCAACTTGTAAGCTTTTGAGATATGAGCATCCCATCAGGATTACTGCGGCCTTAGGAAGGGCTTTTATTTTGATACACTCAAAGTGGAGTTAGCGTCAGCAGTACTTTTTTTTTTGTGATACCTTTTTTTTTGTCCTTGCTTCCAAACCTTCCATGAATTTTCACAACAAACAATATTAAGTGTTGGACAGTAGATCTCGAATGAGCCAATTGCTCATTTTGTGTGTGGTGGCCGGGAGTGGATTTGAAGGCAATCACGTAGGCTCATTCACTAGTGGTAAGCAAGTCTACTATACCGAGATCAGCTGATGCAAAAACAAAATGGAATAACAAATCACTTTCAGTTGTTTGTTGTTAAAATTAACTAGAAATCTATAACAAAAAATAAAAATATTAACTTTTAAGAGCACTTTCTTGTGTAATGTACAAATATGTTTTCGATAGGAGCTGAGGAGAGGTAGGTTAGGTCAGCATATATAGGCTAACTGATAGCATAAACAGCGATATCAGCTGATGGTAAACAATGGAAACAAAAATGTACTTTCTGATGTTTATTATTAAAATACACAAGAAATCTGTAACATGTACATGTTTCCTGTAGGAGTTGAGGGTTGGGGGTTATATTGTGTTTGTTGGAAGACTAGGCTAACTTTGGTGGACTTACGAACAAAGTGGAGTTTTGAACATGCTCTCAGAATGGAACTCATTTGTATGTTATGGGCCTAAAAATGATTACTGCTGGAATTATAATATAGGGCAAACACTTTAAAGACCTCGAAATCTTGATTCATTATTTTTGCAAAAAAGTTCCAAGTTTGGATCACATTTTCTTTATTCATATTCATTCATTTATATTTTGAGTTCTGTTATTCTGATCCAGAATCGTTGGGGTCAGAGCCTATTCCAGTAGCATTATGCATACAGGAATAACTCATTCTCTCACTCCTTAGGTTTGGTATGTGTGTAGAAACTGGAGCAGTCCATGAAGTGATTGGAGCAGGATTTAATCCCAAGACTCTGAAGCCAAGAACACTCACACTAACCACTTTAACACCTTAGCCAAAATAAAACAAAGCAATAATTTGAGAGTTTTTTGGTTTAGGGGCAATGGGGAATTGCTATAAAAATTAGATAAAAATTCTTACAAATTGTAAGTTGGACTATACGGCTGAAACACTTATCTACTATAAGATAAAACAGTAAGGTCTGTGTGTCGAGTCCCTCAGAGCCATCTGGTAGGTCAGTTTGACTTTGATGTGATTGGTCAGTTTGGCTGTGGTGATGCAATAAAAAGGGCAGTATGAGACGCATGAGGAAGAGTAAGGGTGCACACCAAAAGAGTCGTTTTCAAAGAAAGTAAGTAAAAAATAGGACCGCAGATGAGAAAGGCGCCTCAAAAATAATTACAGAGTCTGATAAGCAGGCCTTAGGGAAATGCATTCAAAAGAGGGAGTGCCGGAGAAGAGCAGTTCAGACGCAAATGCACTGGAAGTTTGAGATACGAACAGCTCTGTATGCGAGAAATTCAAGATACAAGGAAAGTATGAGCGAAAAACTTGGATCTAAATACGAGCATTGGCTCGTAACAAGCCACGAGCCAGGCTGTGGGTATGCGTGACGTGTTTCCCGATCCGCCTCGACTCGGGGATTCACCCAAGAGGATGCTGCCCGCCCGTCAGCTCACTCAGTGTTCCTTGTTCTCCCGTAGTGTGAGGATCTACACGTTTGTGCGCTTGTGATTTCATTGTTTTTTTTTGCATTTAACGTGAAAATAATTATTCCACGAGAGAGCCATCCTGAATCAGAGGGGGACTCTCCTTCCCCACAGTAACCCGTTTCCTCCTCCCCACCTCCCTATCGTCTCCCTCAAGCCAGCCAGGACACTTCATAAAGGTAAAGTACAGTTATGTTATTTATCAGTGTTATTTATTAAAGTTAAACTACAGTATATATTATTTATCAGTGTTATTTGTTAGGAAAATTGATTTTTATGTTGATATTTTTGGGGGTGCGGAACGGATTAACTGGATTTCCATTATTTTCAAAGGGGAAGTTTGTTCTAGATATGAGAAATATACGAGCTCAGTGCTGGAACGAATTAAACTCGTATCTTGAGGTTCCACTGTACAGAGGAAAGACACTGAAAGGGCAAGTATTTTTAATTATTCCATTACTTGTCTTTGACAGATACTATGGCTGGTATCTTAATAATTCAAAGCACATTAACATTTTTAATAGTATAAGTTTCTATTTGGGTTCATATCATTTATTGCATTTTTATTTATTAATTGAAAATGTTTGAAATGTGAGTTTTATTTAAAAGTGGTGTCTGTGCACCAAAGTCACTTGTGAAAGCTAAATTAAAAATTTAACACGATTTTCACTTTATTGATGTAAAAAATTGCACACAAAACCTATTTGTAATGATATTAAATTTATTCCAGAAATAGAGTGCAGTAATTGTAGCATTCAATGTGCATTAGAGTTAATTGCAAACTGCAAGATTGCAGAGAGTTGCCATTTAGGTATAATTATTCTCTTCAGAATAAAATAAACTTGAAGCAACTGCCGTACTTTTATATTTCTAACATTAGACCAAAGTTTACCAGGAGCATGACAATATTTACAGTGTGGGAGTAGAAATATGCACATTTCCCACCACAAAAGTCAGTTAATTCCACTGTCAGAGACTTGTTTTTGTACCCTCAGATCTGAAATGGCTGTGCTATTGTACACATGGTCTCCAGACAGCTTACTTTCTGATTATTATGGCACATAAAAGGAGAGGTTTAAAAGGGAAGTAGTGCTGTAAACAGGTAGCTATTGTTTGCAAACATTTTCTAATGAATATTATTGTCATGTCACTATAAATTATATACTATTTTCAGGATTGATACTTTTGCTTTCAGTTTTTTTGCATGCCCCAGGGATCCGTATAGCTAAATTGTCAGATGACCTGAGCCCCTTTGCAGGGTTTCTCTTGGCACATAATGGGAGATATAAAAATGAAACATAGATGATTTTCACAGAAAAAATACAGAGTACTGTTTTTTTCCACAGGTACTCAATATAAAATCTATCCAGGATTAGACCAAACCTGCAAGAGGTGCAATCCTTCACTGGATGTCTGTTTTTACTTTGCTGATGAACTTCTGTGGAGCATAATTGTCCATCTGCTGCCTTCTTTGTAGTATTCCTTGCCAATGTTCAGTCTGTGATTAATGGAACATGTTGAGATGCTGAGACAGTCACTCATACATGGGCTAAGATAGACAGACAGATAGATAGATAGATAGATAGATAGATAGATAGATAGATAGATAGATAGATAGATAGATAGATAGATAGATACTTTATTAATCCCAAGGGGAAATTCACATAATCCAGCAGCAGTATACTGATACAAAAAACAATATTAAATTAAAGAGTAATAAAATGCATGTAAAAAACAGACAATAACTTTGAATAATGTTAGCATTTACTCCCCCGGGTGGAATTGAAGAGTCGCATACTGTGGGGGGGAATGATCTACTCAGTCTGTCAGTGGAGCAAGACAGTGACAAAAGTCTGTCACTGAAGCTACTCCTCTGCCTGGAGATGACACTGTTCAGTGGACACAGTGGATTCTCCATGATTGACAGTAGTTTGCTCAGGGCCCGTTGCTCTGCTACAGATGTTAAACTGTCCAGCTTTATTCCTACAATAGAGCCTGCCTTCTTATCAAGTCTGTCCAGGTGTGAGACGTCCTTCTTCTTTATGCTGCCTCCCCAGCACACCACCGCATAGAAGAGGGCACTCGCCACAACCATCTGGTAGAACATCTGCAGCACCCATCCCTAAGCACAACAGTGGATTTGTTTCAATTCAACCAAATATGTAAATTGCCCAGTCTCAATTCAATTAACAGAGTTGGTCTCCTTTTAGCAGCATAGTCCATGTCTAGGTTCCAGGCTGCTCTTACACCACAGAGTGATTTGTTGACATCTACATTGAAGCCCCTGAAGAGAAATGCTTTCTTTTTAACCAATCCCTGGATCGTGTGACTGGAATGTTCAATATTTTGCCAACTTTATGGGACATGACTTCTCCTGGTACACTTCTCCAAGCAGAGAATCTCTTTCTTCTGACGTCTGGTCCTCCTGTGTAAAAAAAAAAATAAGAACATGTACTGAAGCTTCTGCAGTTTCCCCTGGGTCCTCCTAATGGCTCTCCCCGTCCTTCTGACCCCTCGCCTATCAAGTAGACAGAGCAATTTTTGACAAATCTAATGTAGTTGCCTTCAATATGTTGCTGAAACACAGTCAGATTGTGCTTAGCTGAATGAATACACTAAGGTTACATCATTATAAATTGACTGAGTGGGTGAGTGTCTCTATTCCTATAGACATGTGGAAGAGAAAAAGTACCTAAGAATGTTCAGAGTGATTGGCATTCACCTAGGGAGTTCAATCAGTATTGAAAAGTTTACTTTTACTGACATTTATTTTTACTGAGTCTTTAGGAAATGATGGGGATATCTGGAGGAGTGTGATTGGCAGTAATGGCTTGGCCAATCAAAACCTGAGTGATGCATTATTAATTGTTAATGATATACTTTAATTCATGTCATTAGATCTGAGGCTCTCTGTTTTGTAAATGCTCAGACAAGTGAGCAGCAGTTTGTGGCGAGCTGGCTCAAATGGTTAAAATGTCACATCTACAATACCTAAATGGTTAGTGAGATTTCCCTGATAATGCCTAGTTGATAACACTGCTCAGTATGAGTTCCTGTCCATTCTGGAAGGGTGTTTTTCATACACTGGGCTATGGATTCAGTTCACAAGTCTAATATTACAAACAACTGTTAATGAGCCCCGGATTGCTTAAAGTATCTTTACTACAACTTTCTAGTGAGAGCCTTACAAGAAGAAATTGCTGACTTCCTGCAAGATTTTTTTTTTTTGCAAGACATTAAAAATAAAGGCAATTAATGTGTTAATTAGTGTACTGTATAGTAAAACAGCATAAATTGAATTATGTTTTTGAAAAAGCCCCAAGACTTGGCGTTAATGGTGATGTCTAGTTTTCAACTCTTACTTATACCCTTGATTAAAGATTAGTCATTAGCCTAGAATTTTTACATGAATCTGAGTCATCATTTTCTGTAAAATAATTGGGAAGACTGGAAGACGGGAAACAACAGGTAACATCAGAAATTGAGCAACACAGAGTTGGCAGTAGTGATGCAATTAATTAAATGAAATTCCGTGTTCCCTGCTATTGGGATTTCATTTTTATTTTTAATTCAGGGATATTTTTAAGGTAGGCAATGTTTTTGCATTAAATGGGTTTTCTCCCTAAGATCTTTTAGGTTAAAATGGCTATACTGTATTTCTGTGACTGCTATAATTAAAAGTGACACTATATTTGTACATTTGATTTTCATTTTTTTCATTTAATAAGGATTGCTTAAAATATCGTTTGTTAAATGTTTCATTGCTGTTTTGATATGCTCAACATAATCATCCTCCCCCTTAAAGGGTTGTAAAACATAAAAATTAAAGGTTGAGGTAGCTATTCATTTCTATTCATGCTCAACTGCCATTGTTTGTACTTTTTTCCTTGAGAGCTAGTAGTATAAATTACATCATATTATGTCCAGCAATTTGAGGTTGATGACGGGCAGACATTCAATGATAGACACTGAGGCCAGAGATTATGTTAACTGCACCATAGTCTTTTTACTAAGAGTTTCTGCAACCACTTGTACAAAGATATCTCTAAACCCCACTGCGGTGCCCCCTGCTGCCTAGGAATACTGACCAAACTGGTGTACTAAACGGATGGCAGTGAAACCTCCCCCATGGAGCCCACCACTAGAATGGGTAGGTGCAAACCTTCCAACCCCAAAAATTCTGTCATGAGGAGCTCAACATGAGCAGGAAAAGAGTAATAATAAGTTCCGATTGTACATATGTATTTCTATAATATTCCAATTTCTGTAAATTTCTCTATATTTTTTTTATCCCAATAAATATGTTATGAATTCCTCAAAACACTTCTGTTTTCATTTGTCATGCCGTCCGTCCGTTTAGTTTACAAGTAACCCATTATTACATTTATTTCAATACATAACACATAACATACCATACTGTAACATTTTCAAATAATTAGGAGTAGGAAACGATCCTAAACAGGGTGTCACTCACACTCATATCGAGCCAAATAGTCTAACCTACATGTCTTTGGAAATGTGGAAGAAAAGCCGGAGTACACAGAAAAGTACAAACACAAGTATTCAATTTCATAGTGCTGAGAACCTGTGCAAATATCAAATGGACAACAATCAGGGACTGGCATTCTGAAGACGGTTGCTAGATCCATGAGGCAGCTAACTACAGCACCACCATTCTAACTGTTTATAAATTACAGCCACTATAAAAAGGATAAAAAATCATCCTTGTTCCATATGAGACAAGAGGGTTCATTTCTTTCTGTGCTGTGCTACTATCCTTGCAATTACTGACATTAAATTCATGCAGGAGTCTATTCTCTGCATGTCTTTAATCGGCCCTTTCTCAACTCCACCTCTGATTTCTCTACATATACAGTAGATATACAAAGAGGAGGAAGTCTTGTGACATGGTGACCATTCCAACTTCCCATTTTTAACAGATTTACATGGTTTAGGCATCCCTGAAGTATGACTTGCCCACTTTCAGAGTGATGTTTGTTTGTGTGTGTATTTACATGGCAGGATGTTGTAGTAGTAACATTGTAGAGCAGAGTGAAATTGTTACGTGCATGCCTGACCAACATGCAACACATCGCCACTCTCTAGCACCATAATAAACTATCGTTACACCTTATAAAGGATGATTTTATATATTTCATCATCAACAGCTCATAAGACACAGGTCAGCAAGTTCACTAGCCATATGGTTTTGCATTTTCATCTGCATAGTGTGAAAGCCTGAGCCATACTTCTGAGAAATACTTCTAAAAATGTTAGTATTGTTTATTGGCCTGAATTGTCCTCCTGGCACTTGCAGGGACAAGCAGAGCTCCTTGAAATTGACACATGGCTTCAAAAACAGATCCTTTTCTGTCACAGAACCTGCACTGGGAATTGTGCGTATAGAGTAAATCACAACAGGCACACTTCTAGTGATGCCTACTACAGTATTTTGTTCTCTGCAAGACCCAGTAACCTTATTGGCAGACCCATGTGCTACTTACTTAAGTTATATAAATGTTTTACTAAATATTAGTGCTTAATCTATGGGAGGTTCCTATAACTCCCATAAGTTAAATTGAATTCTATTCTAAATTCTAACTATTTGTAGCCTCTCTGACTAAACATTATTCTCAGTTAGTGATCAGCCTTGCCATGTGTAAGGTGTAGAGGGCACATGGTTTTAAACCGTGCCCTGCGTGCATGTTTTGTGTGCCAAGTAATATGAAAGACAAAGCACTTAATTGTATGTGCTGCGCCGTACGTTTAAGGCGTACAGAAGAAGAAGTAAAGAATCTTTAAGTATAGAAACAACTAAAGTTTTACAAGAAAAGGTAAGTTTAGAGAAGATACATTTTTTTCTAATTTTTGGCCTTTTATTCTGCGTGTGTAACGTTTTTCTTTATTCTTGTGTGGATTGTTTGCTTTGAATTTTCACTATAAATATTTTAAAACAAACTTTTGGACTGAGAAATTTCTTTCTGCACATGTTTTACCTGTGCTTGAACTCGCCTTACACTCCTGCAGCTACACTTATAATTATTGGGATATGATAACTCAAAATATAAGTGTGAGAATGTATGCATTGTGTAACATTTAGGTGCATTTGGAGACTTTATGAACTGTTTTGAGAACTAGAACATTTTAAATTTTCCAGTTACTTCATCAAAGATCTAGTTATCGTCATTTTTTTTATTAAATAGTTTTGTAACAATGACTAATACTGAAAAGAAATAACAGTGGGTGTAGTTACATGGATTAGTAAAGAGCATGTTTTTTTAAATGCCATTTTACAATATCATGTAGCAGAAAACTGTGGCTAAAATAGCTTCCATAGACAGCAAATGAACAAACTTCATTGAGTGCATCGACTGTGCTGCTGTTAGTTGCTCGCCGTGGAGGGTCTATGCCTAATGTTAGTTTTGATTTTTTAAACACAGATATTTTCACTGAAGTTTCCAATGAAGATTTCTTTTGAAGTCTCAAGCTGAAGTTGCTGGCTGAATCCAACCGTGATGGATAGCAGATCATCGTGGTGCTTTGCTGATATATTAATGACTGAGAAATATTCGATCATTATAATGTAGAAATGAAGCAGCCCAGAGGATGTTTTTAGTGCAATAGAAATCCTGAATATAGGTTTTAAACAGTGACAGGGAAGGTGATAAACAATTGGAGCACAGTGGTGATCCCTGTATAACTGAAAATAAGCCAGAAAAAGAAAGAACACAGCAAAAATAAATTCTTTCATGTGAACCCTAAAAGCCATAAGGAGGATTTAGATGATTTATGTTAGATAGAATGTCCAGTGCGGTCTGGGTGGTCTCTTGGCCCTGGAACCCCTGCAGATTTTGTTTTGTTTCTTTGGCCCATCTAGATTTTTTTTTTCTGTCCTCCCAGCCATCTGACCTTACTTTATTCTTTGTTACTTAGCATGTTCATAATCTTATTTTGGATTCATGTAAACATTCCTTTCTTTATCTTGTAAAGCATTTTGAGCTACACTATTTGTATGAAAATGTGCTATATAAATAAATGTTGCTGTTGGTGTTGTTTTCAGATGAGAGTTTTCACACTGAAAAGCAAGAAGAGGAAGCTCCAGAAGGTTGGGAAATGGAAGTGAAATCATTGGTGGTTCGACTGTCAATCACTGCTTCTGCAAAGGGAGAAAGAGAAAAGTCATTAGGCAACAGCGCCAGCCCCTGGCTCAGAGTGTAATTACCTTTAGACAAGCCCCGAAGTTGTCTTTTGTTTATTTATTGTGAGCACACCAAGCCATGGTTAGGCAGAGAGCTTGTTTACTCTTTCAATAATATCTACATAAGATAAGTTGTTTGCTATATTTAATTGTATGCTCACAAAATGTCACTTGCCTCTTGCAATCTGAAGGAGCAGGGGCCTTGATTTGTTGTGATTGCAGTTCATGTAAGAAACTGCGCAGCCATGGGATCCACTTCTGCAAGCAGCATATCAGCAACAACAATGTTTATTTGCATGTTTTCAAATTCAAAGTGCTTTACAAAATAAAGAAAAAATAAATTAAAATTAGGCAAAACTAATTAACAAAGAATAAAGTAAGGTCCAATGGCTAGGGAGGGCACAAAAAGGGAAAAAAAACTCCTGATGGCTGGAGAAAAAAACAAAGATCTGCAGGGGTTCCAAGGACATGAGACCACCCAGCTCCCACTGGACATTCTACCTAACATCAATGATCTCAATCAGTCCTCATGGTTTTCAGGCTTCACGTGGAAGAATTAGAAAAAGATGGTCATGTGGACCTCTGGCCTTCAATCCATCAACGTAGGGACATCACAGTGTTTTGATCAGGTGGTGGTGGCGCAGATTCGCCGCCACAGAAAACCAGAAAGAGAACAGCAGAGAAAGCAGGGATTAGTATGGATTTTGGAGCCATGAAAAAAATGATAATTAAATGCATATACAGAATATCAAGAAATGAAGCTATGAGAAAGCCATGTTAAAGTAATGTGTTTTTAGCAGTTTTTTAAAGTGCTCCACCGTATTGGCCTGGCGAATTTATTTCTGTAAACTATTCCAGATTTTAGGTGCATAACAGCAGAAGGCTGCCTCACCACTTCTTTTAATTTTAGTTCTTGGAATTATAAGCAGACACTCATATGAGGATCTAAGGTTACAATTTGGAGTGTAAGTTGAAAGGCATTCTGAGATATAAGATGAAGCAGATTATTTAAGGCTTTGTAAACCATAAGCAGTATTTTAAAGTCAATTCTAAATGACACAGGTAACCAATGTAGTGACATCAAAACTGGAGAGATGTGCTCGGATTTTCTTTTCCTAGTTAAGAGTCTGGCAGCTCCATTCTGCACTAGTTGCAATCTATTGATGTCTTTCTTGGGTAGTCCTGAGAAGAGTGCACTGCAGTAATCTAGTCGACTAAAAACAAAAGCGTGAACTAATTTTTCAGCATCTTATGAAAAGGTCTAATTTTTGCTATACTGTATTTCTTAAGTGAAAAAATGCAGAAGCTGATGCAGCATGCACAACTCTGCTGGTGTTTCCCTGTTTTGTTGAAAACTATTCAAGTTAAAGTAAACCCTTTCAAGGTAAGTCAGAAACAGTAAACTAATCCATAACTGAAGAATGTTTCTCTTTTTATGATGGACAACTTTGCCAATGCTTTTCTATGGAAGGGTTTCAAATTTCATAGACAGGATAATAAAGTACTGCTGAGGCATGGTGAGTATATTGTCTTGGAGTTGCATCTTTACTCTTTGCAAACGATGGTGTCCTCTTAGCCTCATTGGACTATGATCTGTAACACAGTTCGGAATTAGCACCTCCACTTCTAAGTTCATGATCCTCTTCCTTGGTAACAGGGGGAAAAGCTTCCATAAGTTCTAATTACCTTAGGCTGACTGAGAGTAGAAAGTGATCATTAGCCGGACCAATGAATTAGATCAGCTTTCTCAGTAATGTCAGAATGTGGTAGTGAAGCAGGTCTAAAGATCCTTGGATAAAGCTTGATTTATTACTCTATATTCTCGTGTTCACTTATGGTCAAGAACTCTAAGTAATGACTGAAAGAATTAGATTGTGGGGACATCTGGCTGAAATGAGGGTCATATGCAAGGTTTCTGGGATCACTGTCTGTCACAGGGCAGGGAGCTCAGCAATATAGTGGGACCTTGAAGAAAAAAACACTGCTTTCTGGGTCAAAAAAGGTCACTTGATGTGTTTTCGGGCATGAGTGCTTACAAATGGGGTACCAGGTACTCCTTACGACCCTGGACAATATAGAGGGATCTCTTGGCTGGCCTGCAGGGATCTGGGAAATGTGCTAAAGGAGCTTCACAGGGTGAACAATTTTCTACTACAATCTTCACCAGGAAAAGTGAAAAGATTTTATCATAAATGCTACACAAAAAACAAACAAACACACATGAAGAGTTACGGTAAGTCATCATACGGTTTCATCTGGATAATAACCTATACATTTACAGTATACATAAAACACTTAGTGGCTGCCACTAGTAAACCGCTGAATGAAATGATTACATAAATTTAGGGAAACAGGCCTAAACAAGTAAATGACATCAATAATTGAAAAGGGACAGCATTAAAAGTAAATGGCCTCTACTTTTAAATCTTTAAAATGAAAAAAGAACTGCTTACATTTAGAAGAATCAATCTGTTGGCAGTTTGCATAGAACAAAAAAAACCAATTTTGCTCATATTCTGCAAAGAAAAGGAATATGTTGAGACTGTGCAGATGATGCAAGTGGTATAGTGGGACACTCTGACACTTCTTTAAAGAGATTCCTGTAGAAGGTTTAGAGTTCCCGTTAAAGGCTGACAATTTTGGAAAGATAAATAATGACTCATCAAGCAGCAAATTATTAATGAAAATGGGAGACCAATAAAGGGTATATAAAATGCAGTGCTTAGGAGGGACGGAAGGTTTTAAGATGCCTGCTAAGGTAAATGGTTGATCATTTGGAGTCATTAAGATTCATTTGTGTCTCAGCAATCCCACTTAATATGATTCAGAAACAAATCTCACATGCCCTGACACAAACATAAAAGACCTTGTCTTACATTTCTTGACTACAGTATATGGGTCGTTCATTTAGAGTAAAGCTAGTATAAGAATTTATTTGTTTTCCATAAGCAGCATACACCCAGGAGTATGGCATCTAATATTGTGCATTTTTTAGAAGGGGCAGATCTATACTAGAAACAGCTCCAAAGGGTTTCAATCTCTGCCTGAGCGCCGCCTATGTTGAGTTTTTTCTTCAGCATCCCAAAAGATGTGTGTGTGTTATGACAATTGACAAGTCAAAAATGGCTCAGTGTGTGTGAGTGTGCTTCATGATGGACTGGTCTCCCCGTTCATTGCTGGTTTGTGCTTTTTGCAAATACTGCTAGAGTACAAAGCAGAGTGGTCCAAAGCAAAAGAGTAGACAAGCTGTAAGGGGAACATGAGAATAAATAAAATGTATTATTATTATTATTATTCTACAGTTAAGAGCAGACAAAGAATTTCAAAATTTAAGCATCACTTAATATTCCTTGCTCCCAAAAAAACCCTTTTTAGTGAGTTTCATATATTGAAATTTGGAAATTACATAATGAATTTTTGTGTCAATGTGAGAAAACTGTATGCAGAAAGTTTCACTCATTACTAACAAGAAACATATACAAAGCGGCAAAGGAGTTGTTACAATGGACACAATAGAAACATGGCATAATACAAATTGTGTAGAAATTCTAAAAGCTAAAAGATCCTCAGTAAAGCAAGCATTTGCAAAGAACACCTTGGGCCTCATATACAAAGCCATGTGCAGAATGTAGACCCATCTCTAACCTGCCTTTCTTAAGTAAAGTTCTGGAGAAGGCAGTCATTATGCAGTTAAATGACCACCTCAATAAACATACTATTCTTGATAAATTTCAGTCAGGTTTTAGAACAAATCACAGCACAGAAACTGCACTCGTTAAAGTAGTAAATGATTTGCGAGTGAATGCAGACAGAGGCCATTTATCTGTTCTCATCCTCTTAGATCTGAGTGCTGCATTTGACACCATTGATCATAATATTCTTAGAAAGCGCCTTAGTCAATGGGTGGGCCTCTCTGGCAGTGTCTTAAATTGGTTTGAATACTGCCTGACAGGGAGAAAATCCTTTGTTAGTTGTGGTAATCACATCTCAAAGACACATGATATCCGATATGGTGTTCCACAATGCTCTATCCTGGGTCCGCTGCTCTTCTCAATCTACATGCTTCCGTTAGGTCAGATTATCTTAGGGCACAACGTGAGCTACCACAGCTATGCTAATGACACACAGCTGTACTTATCAATAGCACCTGATGACCCCGATTCTATTGATTCACTAACACAATGTCTTACTGGTATCTCAGAATGGATGAATAGTAACTTTCTCAAGTTAAATAAAAAGAAAACTGAAATCTTAGTGATTGGCAATAATGGATACAATGAGGCTATTAGAAATAAACTGGATACATTAGGATTAAAAGTCAAGACGGAGGTAAAAAGCTTAGGGGTAATTGTTGACTGTAATCTGAATTTTAAATTGCATATTAATCAGATCACTAGGACAGCATTTTTTCACTTAAGAAACATAGCAAAAGTTAGACCTCTTATATCACTGAAAGATGCTGAGAAATTAATTCACGCTTTTGTTTTCAGTCGACTAGATTACTGTAATGCACTGCTCTCAGGACTACCCAAAAAAGACATAAATCTTTTGCAACGAGTGCAGAATGCAGCTGCTAGAATCCTAACTAGGAAAAGAAAATCCGAACACATTTCTCTAGTTTTAATGTCACTACACTGGTTACCTGTGTCATTCAGGATTGACTTTAAAATTCTACTTATGGTTTATAAAGCCTTAAATAATCTCACTCCATCTTATATATCAGAATGTCTGACACCTTATATTCCAAATCGTAACCTCAGATCCTCAAATGAGTGTCTCCTTAGAATTCCAAGAACAAAACTTAAAAGAAGTGGTGAGGCGGCCTTTTGCTGTTATGCACCTAAAATCTGGAATAGCCTGCCAATAGGAATTCGCCAGGCTGATACAGTGGAGCAAAAAAAGTAGAGCTGAAAACATATTACTTTAACATGGCCTTCTCATAACTTCACTTTAACTTAATCCTGATACTCTGTATGTTCAATTCATCATAATAACTATTCATGGTGGCTCTAAAATCCGTACTGACCCCTACTCTCTCTTCTGTTTCTTTTTCCAGTTTCTTTCTACTCAAAGCATCATGATGCTCCAACAATAATGGATGGATTAAAAGCAAGAAGTCTACATGACCATCATCATCAAGTCCTTCCATGAGAACCCTAAATCCAAAGAGGACTGTTTCACTTATGTTAGGTGGAATGCCCAGAGGGGACTGGGCGGTCTCATGGTCTGGAATTCCTACAGATTTTATTTTTTTCTCCAGCTGTCTGGAGGTTTTTTTTTTTTTTTTCTGTCCACCCTGCCCATTGAACCTTACTCTTATTCTATGTTAATTAATGTTAACTTATTTTATTTTCTTACTGTGTCTTTTATTTTTCTATTCTTTATTATGTAAAGCACTTTGAGCTACTTTTTGTAGGAAAATGTGCTATATAAATAAATGTTGTTGTTGTTGTTGTAAAACATGGTAAACAGACAAAATTACAAATGCACACAAGCACAAATAAAAATAAATGCATAAAACTGTGCATAAGCAAATTTCTATGTACTTTCCTTTTATAAATCCCAGCTGACGTAAATTTTAACATACATGCACGAGCCTACAGCCCAACCCCAACTCTTTGAAGAATTTTGCCTATTTGAAAAAGCAAATCAATATAAAAAGCCCTTTACATTTAGTGTTTTGTTAAAAGACAATGGCAACAGCATCTGTGAAAAAGAGTTTCAGTGATTTCAAAATGGAGGTCCTGCTTAGTGAAGTGGAGGCAGGGAAAACTATTTGGTGGCTTAAGCGGTGGTATAAGCTGCAAAAGGAGATTGATGGAGTGGCACAGCGTGGCAGAGACACTCAAAAGTTCAAATTCAGAAAGATTCACAGTGCCCAAAATAAGAAAGAAGTGGTCAGACATCAACGCTGATGTGAAAAGGCTTGTTTCAGCCCACCATCTGAGTGTCAGATGGAAGCGTATTAGGGCCACAGTGAAGAAAAAAAGGTATAAGTCGAGATTAAAGTCAAAATGTCAACAATGATCTCATTGATCTTTGACTTTAATCTTGTTGTTTATTTTTGTCATTAAAGTGGAACGTCATAAACGTCATCTTAAAATCAATGTTTAATTTACTAGAGTTTCTCAAACCTCATCGTAACTACAGTAGTACATTAAATGCTTCGTATTGTAAGTGTTCCCCGACCCTTTCTTTATTTGCCACGTGTTTCCTAAATTAGAATACTAAGTTGTATACTTGATATCATTTTCATGATGAAATGCATTAAAGCATGTGGGGGCATGGTAGCGCCACTGTGCCAGTCTCAGCAAACATCAAGAGCAAGGCAGAAACAATCTCAGGATGGGACATCAGCTCATCACAAGGTGAATATGAGCACTCATGTACACTAGTAGCATCAATTTAGCATCACTAAATACCCAATCCTGTATGCCTCTGGAAGGAAATCAAAGCAAATATAGCAAACCCACCAGGAAAATATTCAAACTTCAGGCAGGGGACGCCTGAGAAGTGAACCCCTTACTGCAAGACATCAGTGTTTCCACTCTCTTCTAATTCTTCCATTTGCAATGTTTTCTAACAATGCTAAACCAACCATGGTAGTTGGAATAGTTTGGCCATTTGCACCATTATATTGCTACATTTCGATTACAATCAAGTGCCTTAAATTTGGATATGATATGCAATTAATTTCAATGTATTTGATAAAGCCCATGTCATAGATGCAAATATGAAACAGAAAAGGAAACCGCACAGAAACAGTAGCACTGCTTTAACACTGAGTGCCACCTGTTTACAAAACCGAGCTGAAACGTGCATAGGAAGTGTGTGTTGGTGCCGTGAAAATATGTGTAACTTTACACCAAGTTTGTTTTCATACATCTCAATATGAGTGTGGAAACGGGCATACAGAAGATTTTTGTGTGTACGCACCATTTATACATGAGGCCCGTTATGAGTGGAATGAAAGAAAATGACTAGGAAAAAAGAAAGCCCAAGCAGGGCCCAGAAAACCAAAAGTCAAGATACAAAACCAAAGTCAAAAAATAAATTTTTTAATAAAAATATTCTCACACTAACTTTTTTATTATTATAATTTTATCGATTTTATATGAAGAAAACAGCACAGAGTACTTTGTATTCAGAATCTACACAACTTTATTCTGAAATTTTCTTTTATTTTCTTCATCAATTCTTGTTAGAATGGTTTTAAAGCTTACAGCAAAGTTATTGCTTAAATGTTCCCCCTGGTCTTTTATATCCTGAAGCAGCTTGTCATTTCTCTTGTGTATATTCTTCTTTATATATTTTATATCCTTCTTTATGTCACGCTTTATATCATTTATATCCCCTCCCCACCCCCCAGATTGTGGTAATTATTACCTTCAGCTCAGACACTTTATTTCTAACATCTCTGCTCTCCAAAGGTAACTTGCAAGTCTGGTTTGAGTTGATGCTGTTGATTCACTGGGGGAATTGGTAGTATTTGACAGCAGAGGTTGAGAGACCATGCTCAGTTTCAATAACATGCTTGAGATCAGCAAATTTTTATTGCCAACCTCACACGTAGTTTGGGTCCCACATTCGTTCTCAGCTGGAGCCAGTGCTGCAGCATAAGGTCCTGGCTGATTCAATCCTTCACCCTTCTCTTCCAAGTCTGTCTCTGAAAAGTCGTATCATGAACTTGAGATTGGTTTAGACTTCTATGAACCTTTCGGCACATTTTCCTTCCATTTCTGAGTTGGTCTCCTGCTCATGCGTTTAATTTACTTGTAAATAAATCCTCGGGCTGGCTAAATACAAGATATCTCGGAATGATAGTAAAAAAGCAAAATAACACTAGGATAGAAGCTCCCTCATAGATGTCCATTTCTCACAACGGACAAGAACTCCCTCCCACAGTATTTTCTTTTATATGCCAGTAACTAATTCTAATCGTTGTCATTTGGTTTAGAAGAAAATCTGAATATTTGGTTGCAAGAACAGATGTGACTCCATCTTATATAGTTGGAATTCGATCACATAATGCGCTGCCTGATGGGATGTACTGTAGCAACTATAAACCATATGACTGTATCCATGCAAAGATCAAAACAAAATTGTTGCCGCCACAATAATAAAAGTAATAGAAATAAAAAGAAAAACAAGCTTAACAAATCTATAAATTAATTTGAGGGTGTCAAAATTACAGCATTTGGACGATCTGCATAGATGGCATTCTAACTACAATTGTCACGGTAATTATTCAAGACTACAAAGTGATGGAGCAGATGGAAACCTGGAATCTAACTCAGGATCTGGTGTGAACTGATCCATAATATCTACAGAGGCTGTCACTTGCTAAGCACAACCTCCCCACATAATTTATCATTAAGTGTAAGTCTGAAGAGCAGAATGATGCTCCATTAGGGTATAGGCAGACATGAACAAAAAGGCATTTACTGTGCATGGGAATTATAGGTATAGGTAAAAATATATTCTATATTTAATTTTTTTATCACAGACCAAGGGCAAAAAATCAATCAGAGCTCTTCAACATAAGGCAGACAATACAAAACATGTAATGATATCCAAACAAGTGTACCCAACTTTTCTTTTGTATAGCGCTCTGCACATTCACAAGTTCACAGGTGAAACACAATTATAAACTTTACCAGCGTTATGTTACTGCCAGGGTTTGCGTCCTGGCTTATGTTTATTTTCTATTTTGTTTTTTAATTATTATTTTTCTGTAATTTTATTTCATTTTTGTTATTGATCTTATTTGTTTTTAGTATTATTATATTTTGTATTTAAGTTGTCCGAATCTAATTTCCTTGTGTTCTGTGTTTGGAACCCCAACAAGCTGCTCTACACTGATTCACTGCTAAAGGACGACCTTCTGCCTTCACATTCAGGTGCAGAAAAGATAGTCCCCATTAGAGTGTCATTGAAGTTTGTTGACTAAAGATCTTTTTGTGGGTATTTTATTGGATTTTCTGGTTTGTAAAAGTTTTGCTACTGTAGATATGTTTGCTTTTGGCTTTGGGTTTTGAACTTGTTTGCTTTGGATTGCTTTTTTACTCAAAACCTTTTGCCCTTATTATGCCCTTTTCCATTTTTAGTCTCCTTGTTTTGATTTCTGTGAAATCTGTAATTTATAAAGTGTCTCCTTTAGCCTTTCCCTTTAACCCAGATGTTTTACGATTTCCACTCCTTTGAAGGGAGTTGGGACATATAAAAGTATTAGAACTTTATTTGTCCCCATGGAGAAATTTTATTTTTTACAGAAATTCTTTAAATAAATAAATACATAAATAGATAGACACACACACAATGTAGTCTAAACACACACCAGAATGACTAAAAAGGAATAAAAATTTAAAAAGAAAGAAAGGAAACTTCTGCCTTGGCAGTCCCACTCATAGTAAGGCATTAAAAAGTAAAATTACCTTTGCTATAAATGAGCCCCAGTAGCATTTTTTTGACACTTTTCTGTTGAATGATTCGTTGGCTGAAAGTTCTCAGTGTTAGTGCGTCAGAGGGAGTATGTGTAGCATTTTTCATAATAGCCCATAGTTTTGGTTTCATTGTCTCATTTACTACTACCTCCAGAGGGTCTAGAGAGCATCCAATAACTGAGGCTATCATTTTAACTAGCATGTTGATTCGGTGGGCCTCTCCTGAAGTGATGATACCAGCCCAACACACCACAGTGTAGAAAATCACAGTTATAGAAGATGTGAAGGATGCCACTACTCATGTTAAAGGAGCACATTTTCCTAATAAAAAAGACCCTTCCCTGCCCTTTCTTGTATAGTTCCTCTGAGTTATAAGACCAGTCCAGCCTGTCGGTGATGTAGACTCCCACATACTTGTAGCAGTGCACCACCTCCACATCCACTCCCTGAATAGTGACTGTACATAGAGGCTTTTTGATGTGGTAAAGGTCAATAACCAGGGGCCTCATGTATAAACGGTGTGTACGCACAGAAATGTTGCGTAAGAACTTTTCCACGTTCAAATCGCGATGTATAAAACCTAAACTTGCCGTAAAGCCATGCACTTTTCCACGGTACCTTATACCTTGTCGTACGCAAGTTCTCCGCTCGGTTTTGCAGACTGGCGGCATCCAGCGTCAAAGCAGTGCTACTGTTCCTGTGTGGTTACTCCTTATTTTCCTGACGCGGCTTTATAAATACACTGAAATTAACCGCATATTGTTTATTAGTGTAATGCATCTGATTGTAATTAACTTGTAACAATATAATGGTCCAGGGAATAGCCATAGTATTCCAAATACCATAACTGCTTTAGCGTTGTTACTCTAACTGCACCTTCTTCTTCTTCTTCTTTCAGCTGCTCCCATTAGGAGTTATCACAGCAGATCATCTTCTCCCATATTACTCTCACTGCACCACTTGGAGTATTTATATCACTGTATCTGAGTGTGAATCACAGCAGCAGCTGATCGGAAAGAGAATTATCGGTATACAGCTTCAAGCACACGTTACCTCAGCCACGGCAAAACGTTTCAAAGCCTTTCCTGTACGGACATCGCGGTTCAGAAACAGTTTCACCCCAAGAGCTTTAAACGCACTCAATCAATTGCTCCTTGTAGAACTGTTTGTACTTATAAGTACAATCACCCCACTGTAAACTTGCACTACAGTTATAATATTACACAACCTGCCCCACTTTATAAAGCGCGTATTTACATATGATGACGATATCATTTTTAAGATGAAATGCAGCAAAATATGTTTATTATATTATAGAGATAAAACTAACTTCATTTAAATAATCTATATTCTTCACTGGGACTGGCATGAAGGATAGAATAATTAAACATGTACTACGAAGATATTTCAATGTTCCTTAAACGATTTGAAGAATTGGTGCTCTAAGCTTACAGATGGCTTAACGTCTATTACAGAGCTGATTGTGTGGCGATCGGTTACTTGGAGAAAGAAAAGCAAGGACTACAGGGGCGGCCACGCCAATATATATTGCATATAAAACATAAAGAGAAAATAATGACACAGCTAAAAACGCAGCGGCAAATTTTGACAAAAGTTAAATGTTTGTGTCATGAGCATGAGGTGGCTATGCAGTGTCCGCAATGGACGTGGCCATCAGATACTATATTGACATTGGCGGGTGAAAGGGCCACCAATTCTTTCTCTGCCCTTGGCCGCCACAAGCCTAGAGCCGCCCCTGAGTACTGCTGCAATAAATTATTTCATCGAAGGTCGCGCACAATCACTGCGCCGTGAAACCCATGTTTAATAACGTGCTTTAACACCTATCATCATGAAAATGATATCACGTATACATCTCAGTATTTTAGTTATTCAGAGAGCTGTAATATCACGAATGTAATGGATTCTGTGTCCAGTCGGAGGAAGAGAGCCGGTTTAAAAAGCAAGTAGTGATTCACACACACAGAGCACATAGAAGATCACATACAAAACAAAGCATTTAACGTGCTACATTAATTACGATGTGTTTTGAGAAACTGGTTAATTAAATGATTTTAAGATGAAGTTTATGATGTTCTACTTTAATGACAAAATAAACTACATGATTAAAGTGGAAATTTCGAGATTGAAGTTGATATTTCTTGCTTTTTCCACACTGTGCGCCTTTTTTTCTCTGTACCCTAATAAGCTTTCATATGACACTCAGACAGTGGGCTACAACTCTCCTTTTCACGGCGACATTGATATGTGACTTCTTTTTTATTTCCGGCACTGCGCGACTTAGTGAACGTGAGCTTTCAAGTTTCTCCAACACGCTATGTCACTCGATCAACTTCCTTTTGTTGATTATACCACAGTTTAATTAAACAAATAGTATGTTTTTCCTTTGCCTCCACTTGGTATTCGCTGAAATTCTTATATTTTCCCCGTGCTTTTCCCATTGTCTTTTTACAGAAGGCTGAGCTTAAGGGCAATTTATATTGATTTGCATATTCAAAGAGGCGTAATTCTGGGAGGAGTTGGGGCGTTACATAAAGTGCGTGCACGAGCGTTACTTTTCACGCTGACCGGGATTTATGTAGCGGAAGAAAGTGGAAGTTGGAGTACGCACAGATTCCTGCATCTGGATTTTTCTGTGCGTAAGCACATTTCGGCTTTTGTGCTTATGCCATGTTATAGTGCGAATTCTACGCACGGCGTTATACATGAGGCCCAACTGATGCTGCTGATGTTTAGTTGCAGACAATTTTCTTTGCCCCACGTGACAAAGTTCTCCGCCTCACTCTTATACTGTCTCATCCCCCATTATCAATATACCTCATAAGTGGAGAATCATTAAGAATTTCTGCAAGTGACATGACCTGATGTTATATTTATAGTTGGAGTGGTTTAGCAAAAGTACAAATTATTTTTACACTTTTAAAGCTAGTGCCCAATCTTGGTCCTGTGTAGGCATCTGAATCAGGATCTGGATTCTGGCTGCCTGGGGTAAGGCCTATTTTTGGTAAGACTAATGAGGTCCTGAGTTGGTCTTTTTATGTATTTTGTGGCCTTTGCCCCCTTTCCACTATCTTGTGTACTGTTATTCAAAACAACCAATTACAAAATACACACACATAAAAAACAGAATACTTTAAACATACCGTAAACATAGCAACTTTAATTTTATTAGCACAAAAAGGACCGCAAATGTTGAGATATTTCCAGTCAACAGCAGAGGAGATGAAAATACATACCCCCATCAGCAGTACCCCTGGATAAAATAAACTTCTAGAGGTTTTTAAGTCAGTTATAAAGCAATGTCAGACGCAGATGCAATTCTGGAGACCTAGGCCAACTGCACAGCAATCCCCTCCTGGACATTCTACAGTATTGCATACATTTCCTGCTGAGCAGTCTAGCAAGTTGACAAGATCCTTTCATCCATCAATTCCAAGACTCTCAGTATTTCGGATGCCTTTCCATGGGCAGGAAATCCGCTTTTACTTAGAGCAGTGGTAATAAGTGAGGACACTGAGAAGAGAAGCAGAGTGAAGATGGCTTAGTAACTATTAATAATTATTATAATACAGTAATCCCTCCTCGATGGCGGGGGTTGCGTTCCAGAACCCCCCGCGATAGGTGAAAATCCGCGAAGTAGAAACCATATGTTTGTATGGTTATTTTTATATATTTTAAGCCCTTATAAACTCTCCCACATTGTTAACATTATTAGAGCCCTCTAGACATGAAATAACACCCTTTAGTCAAAAGTTTAAACTGTGCTCCATGACAAGACAGAGATGACAGTTCTTTCTCACAATTAAAAGAATGCAAACATATCTTCTCTTCAAACGAGCGCCGTCAGGAGCAGAGAATGTCAGAGAGAAAGCATGACAGAAAAGCAAACAATCAAAAAATCAATACGTGCTGTTGGGCTTTTAAGTATGAGCACTGCGATAAAGCAGCCGCAAAGAAGGGAGCAATGTGAAGGTAGTCTTTCAGCATTTTTTAGAGTAGCCTCCGTATCTTCCAAACAAACAGCTTCTGTGCAAACAGCCCCTCTGCTCACACCCCCTCCGTCAGGCGCAGAGAACATCAGAGAAAGACCGACAAAAGCAAACAATCCGCTCAGGAAGCACATTGTATATCATTGAGGAGTTTTAGTTAATATGTAATACATGCTCTGATTGGGTAGCTTCTAAGCCATCCGCCAATAGCGTCCCTTGTATGAAATCAACTGGGCAAACAAACTGAGGAAGCATGTAATTTAAATTAAAAGACCCATTGTCCACAGAAATCCACGAACCAGCGAAAAATCCGTGATATATATTTAGATATGCTTACATTTAAAATCCGTGATGGAGTGAAGCCGCGAAAGTTGAAGCGCGATATAGCGAGGGATCACTGTACTTATATTTTTATAGAAATTACTAACACACAGTGATGCAATAAGAACATTGAACAGGCAGCTCTAAGCAGGGTATGTTAGACTAAAGTAATGAGGTTATTCAAGCCTGTAACATTTAAGGACCTCTCAAGAATAATTAAAATGCTATGGCTACCAGATAACTACACCATGCTTAATGTTTGTAAGCAATAGAAAGTGTTGGGTTTGAGACAAACAGTACATGGAAGGAGGGGACAAGGGCAGGGTCCAAACACTAAAGAAGCATATTCCATTGTGCTCTTAGCCCATGTTTCTTAACCAGTGTATGAATTGGCATCCAGTTGAATATGCAATAATGGTAACTTGATGTTCAAATATATAAGAAATGATTGAATATCATGCAAGTACTTCAAGCTGGTATAAACAATTCTGAAATAACACCACTTCATGCCTTATAAATCCTGAGATTTCACAGTTTTAAATTGAATACTAAACTTAAAAGGAAGCAAATTTTAAAAGGAAGAGATTTTTGCAAGTTGTTGTTACTCTGCAGGGTAGTGCATTTGATATTAATGTGGAATAGGCCACAGACAAGTTGAACTGTGTGAATATAAAGCATCACTCTAATCAGTTCTTCTCTTTATAAATGCATGAATCAATTCTGCTGCACTCATTACCTGAACTTTACAAATTTTTCATATGGAAAAACAAGTTGTGGAGCATGAATGGATGTGAATATTAAAATGAAATATATCAGTTAAAAAGAAAAAAGTTTTTGAGCTTTCTTTAAGTGCAAGTTATGTTTAACAATAAGAAAGTTATAATTAAAGAATAGATGATTCTTGCTAACATGTGACTTAAGAGAAATGGCATTAGGATATGTGGAGCTCTGCTAGCTTGTCAAAACCAACACAGGAAAAAAAAATTATAAGGCCCTGGTATATACAATATTTCTGCATTTTGACAGTAGATGTATCACTAACGGGAAACAAACAGCAGTTGACATCAGCATGCCAGGAATATGACTAACAGCTCCAGTAAACAGTGATTTTGAATATGGTAGTTCTGAATCAAAGGTGAGTGGTCTAGACAAGTCCTTAGATTGTTTTGCAACAGTAAATTGCCTCTGGTTTTCACAAGTGCTTGATCAATTAATTTTGTGATGAACTGACATCCCACTCACAGTGAATTTCTCCCCAAAATGTCCAGTACCCCCAAATTGGATCATTTATTATTTCATACCTTAAACTGAATGGCTTGATGAAAAAGCATAATATATGTCCATAATATACATCCATCTATTAATCCATATTCTATCACATAGCTACAACATCCATAATATCTATTACATATTTCATGATTCTCAAGTGCAAAAAATGAATGAAACTCTTGAGAAGCTGAAGTAGAAGCTCTTGAGAATAGAAGGTTTGGTTCTTTCTGCATTTATTATCCAATTATTGCTATATAACACAAACAAAAGTCTTTTGGCATTTTAGTAAATAACTAATAGATGCTTTACAGGTAACCTCTATTGTACATCTTAATAAAGTGCCATTACACCTTAATAAAACCAAACAGTGTTTGACAAGGTCTTTAAGCACATTAATAAAACACTAATAGATTTAACCTTAAGTAGCACCCATTCTACAGTATTACCTGTGAATGTATGTGGTTTGTGTATATCAAGATGCAGCAAAATACATTTAGGTTTGGGCTTAAAAACATTGAACTTGACACATCTCTCTATTAAAAAAAAATCCTGGGACAAGACAAAACTTTTTCAGAGAGATACTTTCATGTCCCACGAGACGAGACTTTGTGCCAAGAGATTTAACCACACTCGGGGCCGGAAATAAAATACAAAGAGTAAATGACAAAGTAGAACATCGTAAAAAGGTTCAAAAACATTGGCACTATGCACATGTAGAGCAGGTTAGAGATAATGAAAGTACTAAAATTCGAAAGTCTCAAAAAAATGATAGTAAAAATTGCATTAGCGCAAACAAAATGAAATTATTACTCAGTGAAATAATGGAACAGCGAAAAGAGATTGAATATTTTGATTGGATTTAAATTTTTAGTCAGAGACTTGTAGATCGTCAAATTTGTGTTGCCATCAGGGAAAAACAGTATTTCTTCCCAATGAAAAGGCCTATCCACGAAAATTAAAAATTTGTTGTTTGGTGAAAGTGAAATCCAAATAGTGCAGGCCAGGGGGGTTGGGGAGCGAAGTGAGCAGGGGGCACAGCCCCCTAGTATTTCAAAAGGGAAAATATAGTGAATAAACTTCCATTGCTTGAACCCAATGCGAACAAAATGTTGTGCTGTCTTGTTTGCATTTTTTACATGTACTAATAGAGAAGAATACCAACACAGACAAAAAAAGATATTTTGTTTGAAAAAATCTTCGCTAAACAATTTTCTAAACAAATGGCATTTTGCCTCAAGGGAAATTCATGTCAATGGCACAACTTTTTTCATCTCTTCTTCAGCCATTTTCTTTGTGTGCAAAAGCATAGCACAGTTTATATCATCATGCAGAATATGGAAAGTAGGGAGGGCAGGTAGAGAGCATGTACCTACAAGCACTTCATCACTACTAAAATGAGAAAGGTTCGGCTGCAGACGTCCAGCGACAGACCCCACTGTGTTTGCTAAATCCCACTGGCCTGAGTATGCAGCTGCCGGCGAGTTGGATTGGCTCATGGAGTTGGAGAAGTGAGCTGTTATTTCTGACCCAAATAAGCAATGTGAGGCAATGAACAAAACACTCGACTGCTCTCACTCACAGAAGCACTCCAAAAGTATAGAACGTGAATTACATGACATGAAACATTTTTTTGTTTGAATGTTTCGATTGAATGTGAAATATCATGATGCATTACTCCTACTGCAGCTATAGTCTAACAGACAATCAAGCTTCTAGTCAGTCTGTGCCAGAGACAGCATTTTTTTCACCACCATTAAAATACAACATGATGGAATTTCCCTTGGAAGTACTTTTGCATTAAAGCTATTGAAGCTTGTCGTTGCCAAACACATCATTAAAACAATACAAGATTCCATTAGCAATAAGCCACCTCCACATCAACTCTTAAATAGTGACTGGATGTTGAGGGTCTTTGGTGTGGCAAAAGTCAATACCCAGTTCCTTGGTTTTGCTGATGTTAAGATGCAAACAATTCTCTTGCACCAACAAACTTTTCTACCTGACTCCCATCCTCTGTCTCACCAAAACCCCCTGAACTCGACCCCTTGTCAATACACCCCATCAGAAGTGAATCATTAGAGTGTTTCTGCAAGTGAGATGTCCTGATGTTATATTTATAGTCCAAGGTACACAGAATAAACAGATGAGTAGGCAAGACTGTTTCTTGTGGTAGGCCAGTGTTGCCCACATGCATTTCTGAGTGTGTTGTAGTATAGAGGCAAAGGCTCATGTTCAGTTCTTGCCTCCAACTCAGAGAGTGACCCTTAGTAAGTCATTTAAACTGCCTATGTTCCATATATATATATATAAACTGCCTATGTTCCATATATATATATAAAAAAAACCTGTAAACAATTGTACAGGATCCTGACGTTTTAGTCACATTGGACAAAGGTGTCAACAAAATATATAATAAATAAAATCCTAGCACTGACATGGACCTAACATGTTTTAGCAAAATGGACCTAACATACTTAATATGATTCATTATCAACAGAAGGTCGACATCCAGATGGAATACTCTCAACCTAACGTTATTCTAACAGAGATCAGGTTTACCATCAATGTCTCAGACATTTGATTTTCCACTTTTGGCCTTCAGCTGTGGTTTGGACTGGACCCAAGTTATGAGCCAAGCTAAAGAACAATTACTTTGATATTTATTATGGGTTACTGTGTTGTGCCATCACTTGACAGCAAAAAGTGCTCTCATGTACAGTATATAATAAAAGCCCAGCGCGGTGTCCGTGTCCGTGTCCGCGTTCCTTTTGGCTGTATGGCCGCCCCGTAGAAAAGCCATAGTCTGTCCCCTCTCAGAATTCCTGCTTTCCCCCCTCCGTTCTTTCCCCTTTGCTTTTATTTTTCCCATTCCCGAAAATGTTTTCAAAACAAAAGTAAAGAAACAGACAGAGCATCACATTAACGTCCTCTCCCCTCTGCCTATTAAATAATCAATAAAATGAAATAAAAAAATCACGAAAGAAACAGAAACCATAACCTACCCTTACAGCGTCCACCGCGCTTCTGGCGTTACAGCCAAACACGTGGTGTATGCAGGTTATGAGGTGTGACGCTAATTAACGCCCGTACTACAACAGATTATATTGTTCATATACTATTAACTATTTATAGGGATCAACTCTTTTGGGGAAGTTCATAACAAAAAAAAATTAAATTATAAATAACATGTGCACTTGAGTATTTCGAGCCCCGCGTCTGAGTCAGATGGTTCCCCTGGTCACCAATTCGTGTGTTTCACTATGCCCACTATGCCTATCCATCTTCAGCTACCCATGTGCACTTGTACAGAGGAGACCTCACGGAACAATGCTGAAACGAAACGCAACTAAACCTGCTGCTGCGAGAGAGGACACATTACAGCGTGATCACGAAGCAAAGAGGCAAAGGCGTGACAGTCGCTCGCAAGAAACAGACACTCAGCATTCACACAGATTAGCTCAACGACGCGTCTCTGCCACACAACGAAAGGCAACTGAAACCCCTACAGAGAGAGAAGACAGATTACGCCGTGATCGCGAAAGAAAGAGGCAAAAGCGTGCCAATGAGACACCTGACGAGAGGTCCTTACGATCGAGTCCTTCAACTGTGGTCATCCAACGCGCAGCGTAGTGCGCACCAAGTTGCTAGTTGACATATAATATAGTAAAAATCAGTACAGTGGAACCTCGGTTCACGAACGTCTCAGCTCACGTACAACTCGGTTCACGACCAAAAAATTTGCCAAACTTTTGCCTCGGTTCACGACCACACACTCAGTATGCGAACAAGCCAGTTTCCCTTTCAGTTTGTGTGCACCGATGATTTCCGCACGTGTTGCATTGTTCTCGGTCAGACGTGCCTGCCTGCTGCTGAGAGAGAGAGCTAGCGAGCTATGTGCCTGTCCACCTGTCTGCTGGGGGGGTATAAATTGCTGCACGTGTTTGACTGTCTGTCTGTCTGTCTGTCTGTCTGCCTGCCTGCTTGGGGGATGGATGGTTCACGTGCATGTACGTGCCTGCCTTCTGCTGAGGTGGGTACAGCTGAGAGCGAAAGAGAGAGCGAGCCGCGTGCCTGCCTGGCTGGTTCATTTAAGCAGAGCAGCTCCCTGTTCATTGTTCTCAGTCAGACGTGCGTGCTTTACCTGCGCCCTCTTTGTGCTCTACAGTATTTTGTGTGCTTTTGCAGTTAACTATGGCTTCTAAGCAAGTGAAGAGTGGTGAGAAGAAAGTTTTGAAGAAAATTGAAATCGAAGTAAGAAAGAAATTATTGAAAAGTTTGAGCGTGGCATTCGTGTTATTGATCTTGCCACCGAGTACAAGAGGTCAAAATCTACGATTTCGACTATTCTAAAGCAGAAATAATCTATTAAAGCAGCTGATGTTGCAAAAGGAGTTACATCGTTAACCAGGCAGAGGCTTCAAGTGCTGGAAGAGGTGGAAAAACTGTTTACCAGTTTACTCATTTACCAATTTGAGAACCCTCGTGCTTTCAAGCAGTACAATGTAAACAAAGCCAGACTGCCAGTAATGTGGAGGGCAAACACGAAGGGTTGGGTCACAAGGACTTTGTTTTTGGAATGGCTGCATGAGGCTTTCGCTCCCACCAGCTAAACAGCTAAAAACACCAGAAACCCAAGAAATCACAAGAGAGAAAACACCTGAAGGAAAACATCCCTCTATTGCGGAGCCAGACTCTTCCTCCTCTTCATGCCAGAACTCGACTCATGCAAGGTTAGTTTTCTTGGTGGTTTTTGTATTACGGATTTTTCAAAAGTTAATTTTTCAGTTCATAGCGTGATTTGTTGCAATGTTACTTTTCTTTTTTTTCAAATGTTCCTTTTTTCCTGCTGTGCTTAAAACTCATTTTAAAAAAAGTGTTTAGCATGAACTCCTGCAATGTTTTTTGGTTGCTTGTGGTTGGTTTTTAAATTAAAGTTCGAATTTGTTCAAATGTTCCCCTCTGTTCAAAGAGAGACAGCAAGCGTCCTGCTGACGGGGGGGAAGGGTGGGTTTAGGGAGAGAGAGAGAGTGAGCAAGCCTGGGTGTTTTGTGTCAGTGTTATTCAATGTTTTTACATTAGTTTACTATTACACTGTGCATTCTATGGTGTAATTAACTATATTTGTGCTTAATCTTTACATATATTTACATATTTACATACAGTCCGTACGGTCTGGAACGGATTAATTGTATTTACATACAATCCTATGGGGGAAATTGCTTCGGTTCACGACCAACTCGGTTCACGACCAGAGTTTTGGAATGAATTATGGTCGTGGACCGAGGTTCCACTGTATCAGTAACTGAAATCTTAGTTATTGCTAATAATGGAAATAACAATAATAATAAGAGTAATATAAATAAACTTGATCCCTTAGTATTAAATGTCAAGGCAGAATTAAAAAATATTATAGAATCATGGACTCTGACCTAAACTTTAAATCACATATTGACCACATTACTAATACTGCATTTTTTTCATTTAAGGAACTTAGAAAGTTAGACCTCTTGTAACAATGCAAGATGCTGACAAATTAATTCTCACTTGTGTTTTTAGTCAACTTCTAACTCCTAACTGGACAGCTTAAGAAAGATATCAGCTAGTTCAGGATGCAACAGCCAGAATCTTAACTAGAAAAAGATAATCTGAGCACATCTCACCAGTCTTAGTGTTGCTACAATGGTTACCCCTGTCATTCAGAATTGACTTTAAAATATTACCAATGGTATTTAAAGCCTCAGATAATCTTGCTCTTTTATATGTTTTAGTGTGCCTTAACCTTACTGTAGATCTTCTATTAGCAGTTTGGTTTTTATTTTTATAAGAGCCAAGCATAAAAGAAGTGATTAAGTGGCCTTTTGCTGTTATGCACCAAAAATAGGGAATACTTTACTGATGGAGTCACGGTAAGCTAATACTGTGGAACATTAAAAAAAAAAACTCCTAAAAAACAACATTTTGAATTGTGCTTTTCATAACTACTTTTTTGTTCTACTCTTAATAAAACTAGATAGACACAGAATTACCATATTCTTTAATGCATCTGCAATTTTTATCCTCTCTTTTCTTTTCCAGTTCTTTCCACCACCTGATCAAAGGCCTGTGCAGGCACCTGTGATGTTTAAATGAAAGTCGATACCCCAACCTGCCACAAGACCCACTGTATTGAATCCTCTAAAGCAAAGCCTAAAAAAAACAATAAGGAATGACTTAATAACATTCATCTTAGGTAGAACACCTACAGTGAGGTGGGAGGTCTTTTGGCATTGAGACCCTTGCAGATTTTGTTTTCGTTTTTTCTTCAACCTAACTGAAGTTTTTTTTTTCTGTCTTTCCAGCCATCTGACCTTATCGTCTGACTCATCCTTAGAGACTTAAAGACCAAGTCTATATATTGGAACTCAACTTTTTTTATTAATTATATATCTATCTTATGTAAGTGTATATCATTTTATTTTTTCATTATTATTCTTGTCTAATTTTAATTTGATTTTCTTTGTAACTATTACTTTAGATCTTGTAAAGCACTTTGAGCTATATCCCGTGCATGAAAAAATGCATATAAATAAATGTTGTTGTTGTTGCGGTTTTAATTAATCTTATTTAGCTACTAAATTTCAGCCAGAGTTCCTACCCTATTGTAACCAGTGTTGCTAGGGTGGCGCTTAGCTTCCAAAGACCCTGTAATGTAACATGTCGGTTCAGAAAATGAATGGCTGGTTAGGTCAACTGAGTAAATGGAGGTTATTGTTTTAACCGTGAATTTGACGGATAAGGTCAACTTAAATCCAGCTGTAGGTCCTGGGGACTATAGTCTATTTTGGCAGGAACCACCTCTCCATTATAGGGTGCACATACCCTCACGCTCACACTCACATTCACATTCATTTATACAGGACCATTTTAGAGCTGCCACTTAATCTAATTCATTATCTTTGTGGATGTGGATGGATTATGGGTACTCAAAGAAAGACTAATTAAAACACAAGACGAACATGAAAACCAGACACAAGCAGCAACCAGATACAGGACTCGACTGTGAAGCTGTGAGGAAGCAGTGCACAGTTTACAGTCATAGAGTTATGAGAATTAAGAAAAACAAAAAGTGCATTCTTGTTTGTTTTCTCAAAACTGTCTAGTCTATTTTTTCTGTTCTTCAGATTCAGTTTCTATTGACCTTCTATTAAAAAATAAAATGAAAGTGAAAAAAAGCTGAAAAAAAATTGGCTTCTCCCTGAACAGTGACAGCTCCAACACTGGGCACCGAATTTGTTTAAAATTACAGCCTTGGTGACTGAAAGGCTACTATTTGCCTGTCAGACTGTCCAATAATTTAAATCAATATTTCTGAATGTTAATTCTACAGTATACTTTGTGATCATATATATTGTATATATTGTGAACCTTGACCCGGACACAGACAGACGGACATCTTTTTTTTGCACCCAACACACGTTTATTTATACTATATTTACAAGTTCAATTAGTGCACGTCCCAGTGCCTCCAGCACCGATCCCCCAAAGTCCAGACCTCACAGTCTAGATGCCTTTCTGGCCGCCTCCAGTCCTCTCTCCAGCTCCATCCTTCTTCCACCTGACTTCCGCTTCTGAATGAAGGGAGGCGGCCCCTTTAAAAGGAACCCTCCGGGTGTCCCCTTTCTTCATTCCCCCGACGCTTACTGGTGTGGCGGAAGTGCTGGGCTCCAGGTTTCTTCAGGCACCGGGACGCCGCCTGGCAGAGGCCACGGGCCCCTACAGGGTTGGGCTTCCAAGCCCTCTACCCGTGGCCCCAAATACAACCAGGGCGGTCGCCCCCTCACGGTCTGGAGGAGGTACAAGCCCTCCTCCGGTCCTCCTGGGCGTCCCGGCTGGGCTCCACCCAGCGCGCGCACCCAGCGACACGTCCCATCTTATTGGAGGAACCAGCATTCACCCCTCGGTTCCTCCTTTTCCTCTTGGACGCTCTGACGGTCTGGGTCTGAGCATGGTGAAAGCTCAAATCCAGCCCCGTCTTTGTCCCTGCAGAGCGACAGGAGACTGCCGCGGGCTTGGAGCGCAGGGCGCTAGGACCCAGGGCATTCATCAGCCCCTGTCCTGCCAGCCCATGTGATCTCGCTCTCCTCGCTTCGCGTACAGCCTGCACCGCCGCATCCGCTGTTAGAGATTGCCTACTTGTTGCCAGTCATTCTTATTACTGTCACGGCCGTTTTCGGCGAATCCTCCCTCATGTTGTACAGGGAGGGCAACACTCACCTTCCCCGCCGTATTCTCCCAGCCAAAGGTTCCAGCGTCGCGCCATTCCTCCGTACCACACGGCATCTCCGATGACGCGACTGCCTTCCCCTTCAGCCTCTCCAACTCGACGGAGAGAGCACGTAGCACCTGTAAGAAAGGTGACTCTGCGGGCCGAAGGGACTCCTCCGGCTCGCGCAGAGCCACCGGCGAGAACAGGGAGACAGACCTGCCTCGGTGTGGCCTTCTGCGTCGCAACGCCGGCCTGGCAGTCCTTCGCAACAGCGTGACTCTCGGAGCCCACTGCACTCTGGCAACGCCCGTTCTTGTTCCTCCACACCCGGGGAACATAGCCATTCTGCGGACCGGCGGCAGTCTGTAGGGTGAACCGCTCCCGTGGGGTTGTGCACGTGCCGGTCGCGTGGCGAGTGTGTGGGGCCCACTGCTGCGCCAGGCCGTCCACAGAAAAATGTTTTTTCACTGCAGGTCCCCCGTCTTGCACCAGATGGAGCATCCTGCCGACTACGCCACTGTGAACCTTGACCCCGACACAGACAGACGGACATCGTTTGTTGCACCCAACACATGTTTATTTATAATATACAGTAATCCCTCCTCGATCACGGGGGTTGCGTTCCAGAACCCCCCGTGATTGATGAAAATCCGCAAAGTAGAAACCATATGTTTGTGTAGTTATTTTTATATATTTTAAGCCCTTATAAACTCTCCCACACTGTTAACATTATTAGAGCCCTCTAGACATGAAATAACACCCTTTAGTCAAAAGTTTAAACTGTGCTCCATGACAAGACAGAGATGACAGTTCTTTCTCACAATTAAAAGAATGCAAATAGATCTTCTTCTCTTCAGGAGCAGAGAATTTCAGAGAGAGGGAGCGCTCGCAAAGAAAAGCAAACAATCAAAAAATCAACACGTGTGCTTTTAAGTTTGCGCGGCATTTTTAGAGGAGCGCAGTATCTTCTAAGCAAACAGCCCTCTGCTCACATCTCCTCTGTCAGGTGCAGAGAACGTCAGAGAGAGAGAGAGAGCGAGATTAAAGCAAACCATCAAAACATCAATAAGTGTGCTTTTGGAAGCACCGCGATAATGTGGCATTTCTTAGAGGTGCGTCCATATCCACTAGGCAGACAGCTTCTGTGCAAACAGCACCTCTGCTCACAGCCCCTCCGTCAGGCAGAGAATGTCAGAGAGGGTGAGATAGAGGCAGAGACTAGCAAACAATCAAGCTCCGCGCGGGATGCATATCTTATAGCATTGAGGAGTTTTAGTTAATATGTAATACATGCTCTGATTGGGCAGCTTCTAAGCCATCCGCCAATAGCATCCCTTGTATGAAATCAACAGGGCAAACAAACTGAGGAAGCGTGTAGCATAAATTAAAAGACCCATTGTCACAAACCAGCGAAAAATCCGTGATATATATTTAGATGTGCTTACATTTAAAATCCGCGATAGAGTGAAGCCGCGAAAGTCGAAGCGCGATATAGCGAGGGATTACTGTATTTACAAGTTCAATAAGTGCACGTCCCAGTGTCTCCAGCACCGATCCCCCAAAGTCTAGGCCTCACAGTCTAGATGCCTTTCTGGCCACCTCCAGTCCTCTCTCCAGCTCCATCCTTCTTCCACCCGACTTCCGCTTCTGAATGAAGGGAGGCAGCCCCTTATATAGGAACCCGGATGGGCTCCAGCTGCTTCACGGCATTCCTCCGCAGACATGCCCCAGTATGGCGGAAGTGCCGGCTGTGCACCCAGAAGCCCTCTGGGTGTCCCCTGTCTTCTTCCCCCCGACACTTCCTGGTGTGGCGTAAGTGCGGGGCTCCAGGTTTCTTCAGGCACCGGTACAAGCCCTCCTCCGGTCCTCCTGGGCGTCCCGGCTGGGCTCCACCCCCAGCTGCCTGCGACAATATATATATATATATATATATATATATATATATAAAACTATAAATAAATATAAAAATAGTATAAAATATATTTCACATATGTATATAAAAGAAAAGTTATATTGAAACCCCCTTCCTTGATGAAAAAAGTGAGAAGGTCCCCCAAATAGCAAATATTAAAACTGGAAAAAAAATCTGTAAAAATTATGTAAAAGCTGAAAAGATTTTAGTTAATATTGTGACACACGTGTGCACAGGGACAGTTTAAGGGCTCTACTGATGGTAATTCTCTGCTGCTGCATACTAATACCTTTTCTCTTCCTTCCTCTGTAATCCAGGAGATTGACGACCTTAACACCAATGACATCATTTCTAGTGCCTGTCTACCTGGACCCGCCTCTTCCTGCCCAGAGTCCTTAAAGACAGAAGATCCACCATCTCAAAAGACTATTTTTTCCTCAACAACGTTTGTCAACCACGTTTATTTTCATTTCCTTCATACAGGGTTTGCCTACAGGTGCCCCAAATCCTTATGTTTTTCTATTTATTTTTTTACAATATTAAACAGTGGCAATCATCTTTGAATGAGTCTCACAGTGTCTGAATAGCACAAATAATCTATCATTACAGCTCATTTTAGATTTCAATTTGTATGTTAAGTATTACTCTGTAGGAATGCGGGGTGAATGATAATGCAGCTTGAAATGATAATAATGGGATTGCAGGTGATTTTTTTTTGTAGGTGATACACAAGTATGAAAAAACTGGTTCTTTCTTGAATTTTGGAAAGTTTTGCCCAAATTAATCAAATTAACGTAATGATCACATTAAATTCACTACAGTTGCTTGTAAATTAAATTTGATAGTGTCCATGTACATTCTAACAAGTCCATAAAGTAACTGAACAAGAAGTGTGTGTATAAATCTTGTAATAACATAAGGACACATTGCCTAAATACAAAAAGACAAGGATTGACAACACACAACAAGAGCCACAATGGTAAAAAAAAAAGAAAAAGTAACAATAAACAAGACAGTAATAGAAATGTTTGCATATGAGATTTAAACATTTTCTAAACTTTTTAAAACATTGTGCGTATCCCCCAAACATTCAAAACAGAACCAAAAAAAATAGCGGATTGCAAAGTGGTGCACATAATTACGGTGGTGATTGGTGATTAGTTTAAAGGAAAGCAGTTTCACATCACTAGTTATTGATTTTGGGAGTTCTGTATGTCCAATCAGCTGACACGTCAAAAATGTCCTTTTAATTCAGGTTAATTTATTCTTACATTTAGCTCATCTCTGAATATTGAGTCAGTACTTTCATAGATCCACAGACATAAAACAGTGTAAAACATGTGGGACCAAACAGGGAGAATTCAGACTCTCCTTAAAGGTTGGGTTCTTCTTATCTGGAAACAAAGAATTGAAGCACAATCTTGCAAATCCTTCCCTTATTTTCCCCTAAATTTCTTTCCTGTAAAGAGCTAAGGTGACTTACACAACTCCCTACAGTAACAAAAAACACAAGACTATGCCATAATTTTCAGACATAATCACACATTTCTCCCTCTGTAAGTGCCATGTCTGATACAGATGTTGGTGATCGTGGTCTTCCTCCACCTGCCTCTTTCCCTTGCCATACTAAAAAATCACATTGCTGTTCCCAAACAATCTCACAGCATTTCCACTGACAGTGTTCTCTGCCTTCTTCTTGCTTGGCTCCCATTGATTTTTGCCAGCAATGATATACAATTTCAATGCCTTCAGCTCTGTGGTGTGTCCCAAATATTTTAGTTGTCTGTTCTTTATCTCACTTAGTAGTTGTCTTCACTCTACTTAATATTCCTTCATTAGTTACTTTATCTGTCCATGAACTTTCAGAGCTCTTTACTCTACCTCCCATTGTTTTGCTCACTGTCCATGTTTCACAAGTGTACATTATGACAGACGTCATAATATAAAATGTAACACCTTAGAATGTAAAATCTAACACCTTAGAATGTTGATCATTGTTTTTATTGCTATATTTGGACTAATAAGTATGTGTTTTAATTGCAGAGAAGCCATAGAAGTCTTCCTCTTGATTTCCTGATCACTTTTTCCACCTTGTGTTAACATGCCACCTAGGCAACAAAAGTGATTCACTTACTTTATTTTTAGAAAGAAATTACTTTTAACTGACATTCAGGTACTATTTTGTATTTGGTAACAAAACATACTAACTGTTTTCTTGCAATTCAGTGTTAATTACTTCTCTTCACTGTCTTCAACACCCACATTTTAAAGATTTTCTGTAATTTATCAACACTTTCTTCAATAAATACAGTATCATCTGAAAATCACACATTGATAACTCCTGAACTTATTCCTTTCATTTCTTCAACACCTCTAAGAATTATTTGGCTGTACAACAAGCCAATATTTGGCAAAAGAACATACCTTGTCATATTCTTCTTCTTAACAACTCCCATTCTCCAAATACACTGTTGATTCTTATAGCTGCTGCTTGTCCCCAGTATAGATATATTAGTAATCAATTAGTAGTCTTTTCCATCAAGTGGTAGACAACTTAAAAATTAATAATTACATATATCTATCTGAATTCACATTACCAGCATACTAAATGGATCTGCATACAGTACATAAGTATAATAGAAATCAAGTATAAAGAAGATAAGACAAGATGGCATTAGTTAAAAACAAAGTAAAAAACTCAAGATGACAGCACTCAGTCCAGGAGTAAATAAACCTTTTTGGTTTCTCTTAAAATTGGCAAACTTAAAAACTGATGACCTAGGCCAACCTGCCATCTACCCCATATTGGGTATCCTACAATATCATGAGGCCTGTACTAAAGTGTAGCACTGTGGGATAATCATATTTCCAGTATAAATAGATCATTTGGAAGCCCTTTCAAATATATGCTCTGTTATAGTAATGGCTCTTCTGCTTTGATATAAACACAGTGACAGACAGTACATTGTTTAAACTAGTGGAGAGAGCATTCTAAGATATTTATATTCTCAGCCTTCACACACACTCACCTACATTAAATGAACAGTTATAACAGTTAAACTGAAAGCTAGAAACAACAAACAGCAATGCCAACATGCAAAGTCAACAGTGAGAGTATTTTCATTATTATAAGAGAAAGAAGACAAAGTAGGAACAACAATTATGAAAACAAAATGTACAATGATGTAAATAGGAAGTATTCCCCATGTTGCTTTTGGTCCAATGACTGGGAAAAAAATGTAATCTATTGATTTAGATAACAGATTTTCCAATTTACTAAGGGTTTATTAGACCTGCGCTGGACAACAGCAATTAATATCAAAATGTCCGTGAAGAAAATCTCTCAATACTCATGTTAAATGATCCACATATCAAATCATCCAGTTGTATGCTCAACACATCCCAAACACATGCATTTTTGCTAGTATATTGTTGAACAAACCACTCCCATAAAAAGCTAATGTGAAAATGGAACGTATTAAGACCCACCACAACATTTCCCTGCTTCATTCACTGGTCATGTCAGAGGTCCATCCCAGTAACAACTTATTCATTAGCTAATTATTGCACTTCATATGAAATCAACAAAACGCATGTGCTGAGTGATGAGGGCAACTGAACATTAAAAGTTAAAGTAAAGCAAGTGAACACATTATCAGGAAGAGAATACGCCTTGGACGTGTGCATATCTGAGATGCTTTCACAAGCAGAAGGTCAATTACCCGTGCAGATTCATGGACTGCTGCTAAATAATCCCAAGGTATTCCGGTTGAGGCTTACCACTATAAACATACAGTGCATTTTTTTATATTTTTTTGGTATTATCTAACTATTCAGATGTTTTGTTGTATCTAGGCACAATCCTCTTTCCATTCATAACAGATGGTCCATTATAAAAGATTTTAGTAAAAATATATTTGCTTGGGTCATTGTGAGCATGCAACTCGATGACCTGACATGTAAATTATGAAACATAACTGAAGTAAACTTTTTTCACAGATATATTTGATATTGCTTGCTGTTGTTCGGAGTTGATCACCATAGACACCTGTTATGTCAGAAATATCGATTAATAGGCCAAAGCAAATTTAGTGTACACACATATCACAGTGAATCCTAACTTTTAAGAAAGCAAACCTTACAATTATTCAGGTCAATACCTTCAGTGAAATTCTCTGTACTGATTCATGCAATTAGTAGTTTATGCTGGAAAACAGGAAAGAACATAAATACATCTCCTTTTGAGGTGTTCACATTACTGATATTAATTCCTATGTGGGGATACCTCAATTATTCTATCAGACGAAATCCCGCAGAAAATACTGTTTAATGCTAAAGATAAAATAATGTATGTGTGTCAATCTGACATTACCATTGCTGTGTCATAGCACAAAGAGGTTTTGTTTCATGTGATTGCCGCCAGCCCACCCTCCTCTTGTCTAAGTCATTCTACTCATATCACATAAGGAGTGCAGGTTAGGTTGACTGGCAACTCTAAAATGTCACCAACAGAGTGTCCTGTGAGAAACTGCCATTCTGTCCATATTAGGTTTCATCCTTATACACCATACTGCCATTACAGGCTCTGAGTAGTCACAACCCTGAACTGAATTAAGCAGGTTTAGAAAAACTTTAATTCTATATAAGCTCATATACATGCTTGGAAAATCTTTTCCAATCAGTGGATAACATATTTTAAATATGATCTCCTGATATAAAAAATATAGAGCTCAGAGATTTTTTTTCCTGGAAACAGTTGAGCCATAATACAGTTTAACACTTGCACTGCTGATTGTGTTTAAACGTATGCAAAAGTCAAGTTTTCTCACTGTCACAGAATCTTTCAACATTTGACTTGATTTCAACAAAACAAATGTACTTTGATCTCTAAAAATGTGCCTAGGGCTTGGTTGATGGGCTTAAGGATTTAAGATGTTGATAACAATGATGAGGTAATGCCGCACTGTTGTATAAACAAATATTCAGTATTTTATGTGGGAAGGTCCGTGTCAGATTGCTAGATTCTTGGGAAGGACTTGATTAAACCATGATGGTACGTCCTTAGGCACTTTGTCAGGGCCAAAAACTTTTTTAAAAAGCGTAAAAGTGAAAATTAAATTATTACAATTTAGACTAAAATGATTCAAAACCTAAAAGACATGAAGCAATATCAGTTAAGAAAGAGTGTGAAACATCTGGTATCAATTGGTGATGCATCTCCATGAAGTCCAGCTAATGCCCTCAATGGGGTTGTTGAATCAGCCCTGGTCTTAAAGATAACTGTTGTAGAAAATACATAACTACAGAATTTTTTTTTTTCCCCAACTGTTTGATAGTGATGTAATCTGAAAACTAACAACAATTTGTCTCATGCAAGTCATAAGCTTTTTGGGTTAAAAAGCAGAACTGGGATTCCAGTGGAAACAAAATGAAGTATTGAGCTGCATCATAATGATCAGCTCAAGGGAACAGGCAAGGTTTGAAAATAAAAACAAAACTTGAGTAAATGAATACCCCTTGAGCAATAAAGTGGCAATTTAGTTTTACCTCCATACACCTTCAGCTGTTAAAAAGGTTACAAACAGAGCCAGCAGTGCCAATGATTGATAGCTTCAAGAAATAACACCTGCACATCTCGGGGACGAAGGCTGTTATTTTGGGTTGTTCCCAGCCAGAGTAAGTTGATAAGCAAACCCTGAGCTCCATACATTGTTGTATTCTTTCCAAATGGAGCAGTTATATTACAGAAAGAGAAATAAAAAGGAAATATTCTCTCTTTTCTAAGTATATATCAGGGAATGGATTTCAAAATATCAATTTCTAAAGTTAACAACTGAATGGTGATTACTGTTTTAAAACAACTTTAGTGTTTTGAATGTTGCAAAATATAATTATAAATATTAGCATTAGTAGTGGTTGCTGTATTGTGCCCCAAATTAGCTTCCTTGTTTTCAGAGTTGAGGTAAAAAAATGAATTGAAATATATGAGCCATGATAAGATATATTTTCTTAAATTATTAGTTTTAGTCTAAAGTGGTCCTAACTTCATTAATATTCACGCCTTTGTAGTGCAGATAATAAACGACTTCTTAACTAATGGCCTGCTAAATGTTTAGTGCTTTTTGGAATGTGGCCAGATATGCAGAAGGTGGCAAAAAATATAGATTTTCATTGTGTACCATGATAGACAGTGCTGCACTATACTACTTTAAATATTATATCGCCAGGCTTGCAAAATTAAATATGATGCTCTTACTATAGCTTCCATGAATTATTACATGATTTTCTTGAATTCTACATTGGTTTCAATACCAAATGGCTAAGAAAGATTTTTTTACTGTTCATGCTAACAGAAGTGAAGGTCATTTAATATATATAGACTTATGTGGTCAGGTTACAGAGATGAGATGTTATGGATTCTCACTGTTGTCGTAATAAGTGTGGAACAATAGCTAGATCTGGTCTCTCAAAGTGTAACTATCACTGCTGATGCTCCCTAAAAGATTGTTGAGAACGTGAAAATATCTTTTCTCCACCTACACTCTAACCTACGACCGACTCTTTTAGGAGCATGAAGGTTGTCAGTATACCATGGTGAACAATACTGGAAAGACTCTTTACACGTCTTTCCCGGAGCAAACACATGTCACCTTTTGTGTAAAAGAGTTATACAGAACCAGACATTCCTCTAATGATAATGCAGTGGGATGCATAGAACGAGTCTTAGATACAGCAAATGTAAAACATACAGCACCCACAGCTTTCAGATTCCCAAAAGACACAGTGTGCTGACTGATAAAGGGAGAAGAAGTAATTGAGACACCCTGCAGCATCATGCTGTGGTCTGAAACACCAATATTCACTACATAGATATTACCAAGAAAAGGATTACTCGTGATGACATATCTACAGTATGAGAAGAGGAATTCATAAACTGAGCTAGTGGATGGCACACATAGATCCTTACAAATCCAAATGCAAGTGGGCATTCAGGATTATCAACATGCATGATAAAATCACCAAAAATAATTACATTTGTAAAAGTTGGACACAGAAAACTAAAAACTTTCGTCAAAATTAAAGTGTTATATTAAGGAGGGTGAAAATTAAGTAGAATAATTAATAGCTATGAAAGTTGCCATTTTAAAGACACACATTCAAAAGATAAAAGGATTGACAAAGGCAGTACAGTCAAGTTTAAATCTGCTTTATAAAGTATTGTGAGCCCTCCATCTCACCCAGAAGTCCGTGCACATTCAAAATGATTGTATCCTGGTGGAATATTCACCATTGCAATGCCAGGTTTTACATCACAAATATAATCATTAAAAAGTAGGAATTTGTTTTTTCGATGATCGTGATTACGATTTCACCTTAAAGACAAGAGTTTCAGTTCCAAAAACATCAGGTAAAAAAAAAAAGGTCTCACCTTGGCCGCATTTCACAGCTACACTCAGATCTCAATCTGGGTGGTTCACCATGTGGTGGATGCGGTAAGGTGCTGTAATCAGCGCATGCTCCCAACAACTCCTCTCCTCCTCCTTGGCTACAGATTTACTAGAAAAGCTTCTTCCGCTACCAGTCAAAGAAACAGTAACCTTAAAAGCATAAAACTTTCAACAAAAAGTCAATATGCATGCAGGGATTAACTGTAGTAACAGCAATAAGATAAAACAACTAGAACAGTGGCAGTCCTCAACCGAGAACACTAACCAATCTACAGTCAATGGGAAAAATTCTATAACACCCAAAAAAAGTTGGCAATGACAAAACATTGCAATTGTTTAGAAACAGGCTTGGAGAAATTTTCCCTGGTTTTGAGATAATTAAAAATAAAATACAGCAACCATCCAGAATATTATATAAAAATGTAATTAGGTAAGAGTTCTTTACTTTTCAATAGGAAGCGGCAAGTATTACAATGCCGTGTGCTCCCAGAATTACCTCAGCATAGTTTTGCACGATGTATAGCATGAGTACAACTTCTTAAGCTTTGGACTCGTTTAAATTAATTTTGTCAACATCTATTATGCACAAATACCTTCAATAACACTAAAAATAAATTATTAGATTGTTTCCCTGGCCTTTTCAATACAACATGTCTCCAAAATCCTATTCAGCCTATTTTTCAGCAGTGGAGGAATCATCTGACTCTTATTAGGACCTTTACATTTTAAAAATGTATTATGAGTATAATACATTTTTCTTGCAAAATGTATAAATTCATTCAAATGTTTTTCAAATGTTTTTTAATACCTAGAAACAATTCTGGTAACTCATTTGAATTAATTATTACCTCTGGAAATTTGTATTAATTATTTTCATATTACCTTGATGCCATTTTGTTTTGCTAATGGACACCACCATGTTATGTGTCCTATTGTCAGGATGCAGCTCCTGGGTGACAGGGACAAGGTTGATGCTTCTAACAACATCGACGCAACGTATTAAACACCAGCTCGATGGGTCATTTAGTATCTGTAATCAAACATAAACACAAATAACTTTGCATGTTTCTTTTGGAATTCTGGGTTTTAAACTCTCTAGCTTTCCACTATGACTATAATTTACATTTTATTTTGTTTTGGCTTTTGTATTTAAATTCATGTCTTATTGGCATTGTACCTGTTTCTGGCACTGTATGTTTAATCTCCTGGTCCATTATTCTTCTTCATTCCTTCACATTTCAATCTTCAGGCAGAATAACCCCTTATGCAGATTAAATACAGCAAATTACACCTAAAATACTGGTGTGGTATAGTTGGAGAAGTGAAAGGGAGCCAGGATAGTTCTCCTGGGGTGAAGCTGTGTTGCTGCCCATCATCTCCAACACATAGTCCTAGAGAATTGCAAGTTGTTTCCTATTAGTTAGCTAGTCTATGATCTCGGACACTGTGGAGCATCTACCTGCATCCCCTTGAGCTTATTTCTCACCAGACATATTATGGATATGTATTGTATGTTCTTGGGGCTGTTTCATTCATGTGAGCAGTTTTTGTCAAGTTTTAATAAATATCGAAGAGGTGTGCATTCTTACCTGAATAATGAGATCAGTGGAGCGTCTAACATAGCTATTATGAGAGACAGTCCTGTATTGTGCATCTGTCCATCCATTTTCTGAATTGCATTTCTATTACAGGATTGCAAATAGTAGGGTACATTTGCTTCTACTATTCCCAATTGCTTAAAGACAAAATAAAATTATGAATTTTTCCCAAAATAAAAATATATGGGACTGTAGTGGAAAACACCATATCTGAAAATAAATCATGAGGACATGCATGACGTGTGTATTGGTGCACAGAGAGCATCCACTGCAGGACTGAGCCTTGGTGCTCAGACTGCTACATTGGACACTGTGCTGTTGAATCACTGCAAACCCTCACCCACTACAAAGAAAACGAAAATATTGACAACTGCTTTAGAGTAGCTTATTATGACAAGTCTTCTGAAGAAGTGCTGAAACATCTACTTTTGCATCTATGGTTTCTCTTTGTTGTTAATGGTGCATTATTCAACAAACATTCATCTTTGTACTAACAGAAAAAAGCCAAACAAAGTTTCAATCACAAGAAAACTTCACAGTCTGATTGTGCAAGACCTTTGAGGTTAGCGTGAACTGACTGCCTCATAATGCAAGAAATGAACTTGTGGTGTTCTGAGTGCATGTGCTGTAGTTGGGGATTTGTAGGAGGTCAGATGACACCCAGGATATGTGGAAAGGAAAAACTGAGCATTTCACAGTTTGATTAATGTGGATGTTTTACAAAAAATGGCAGCAAAGAGTTTTTCATCTCAGTCTTTGCCTGCTTTCCCAAGTCTAATTTGAAATGTTCCTACTGTCTTTTAATTTAGAAGATATCAATGAGACATCATTGCATATCCTGCTTCCTCACTCAGCAGGTTTGTTTTTCTATACAGTTTTTTGCCATTTTTACATAGAGAATATCATATTTAGATATTGCTTCTAAAACAGAGATGATTTGTTTTGCAATTAATGTCAACTTGATTATCTACAAAAAGACGACGAGACTTATAATTTAAGATGATATGTGATTTAGAAGAGTTAGAAAAACTTTAATTCAAACCTGAAAAAGTTCACTGTTATTATTAATGAAACCTGTCCTAGAAATGCACACTTAACATTGTGCATTTGGTTCAAAATATTTCTTGCCAGTTTGCAACACAAATAATTTTCCCTTTTATTTATAACTTTCTTAAACATTGTCATGTTGCAGCTAGTCAAGATCTGCCTAGCCAGAAAAAATATATACTATTTTTTAAAGGCTGCAAGGCCAAACTGGAGCACAGTTTCCTCGTCTGTTCCCTAAACCAAACAGTGTTGTTCTTCATGTCACAACTCTTTGCTGTTTAGCACGACTTTGAAAACTACATGCTATACACACCAAAGGTGTCAGTGTGCTTCGCTCATTTAGGCCCCTCTCTGCATCCAAGTTTCCACATTCCATTTTTGTTTTTTCCTCAAAAATTTCACATATACTAACATTTAATTTGTTCCTTCCCCCAAAATCACTAAAGTTGATTAGAGCTCTTTTTTTTAAAGTGAACACGACAGCTCCCCTTCCTTTGGTTCCTTCCAACACACACAGATCATGTATGTTCTAGTCATGCATCTCTAGAATGTTTCATCCCTGACTCTAACTTTTTTTCCTTTTTTGTTTTATTTTAATTTTAATTTTCTGATGTGTTATCAGATTAACGGTAAATAAGAATTTCCGAGTCAGAATTACCATGTAAATTCACTTTACGCTTGCAGCTACAACTAGAATAACAAGGAGAAAACAAAACTACCTGAATTTTCTGAGTTGTGACATAACCAATGAGGAATTGTTTAAGCTTTTTTGAACTCACGGATTACTTTTATTTTGAACATTAATGTAGTTTTTTTTTGTTTAGAGTTAACATTATTTTTCTATTACTGTCATGGGTGTCACTCTTTTACAACGACAACAACATTTATTTTAGACAGATGGGGGCACTATCGCTCCCTTGAACCCCTGTCCAAGACTCCAGACACCAGGAAAAAGTCCAAATGTTGACTTTATTTAAATGCCACAGTGCACAAAGCACCCTCTCCTCCACTATACTCATATACAAATCAATAATCACTAATAAACAATCCTCCACACTCCCAGACGCGTTGCCACCCTTCCACCCAGCTCAGCTCGACGTCTGGGAGCTCCCACAGTCCTTTTATACACCCTGACTCGGAAGTGTTCCCAATCCCCAGTCCATGTGATTCTTTATCACTTGCGGGTGAGGTACAAGTCCTTTTCTTCACCCTGAAAGTATGTCACTTCCGGGTTATAGGGCACATATGACTCTTTACTCCCCCCTGCAGCTCCCTCTTGCGGCCCCTATGGTATCCAGCAGAGCTGTGGGTGAAAACTACATTGTCCATGATGCCCTGCTGGTCTTCGGGGCACCTCCATACTGCAGGGAAGGCTCCATCTGGCAACCAGGGGGTATTGGCCGGGATGACAAACCAGCCAAAGATCACAATTTATATAGCACATTTTCATACAAATAATGTAGCTCAAAGTGCTTTACATGATGAAGAAAAGAGAAAAAAGATAAAGTAAGAACTGAGACCATGAGACCGCCCAGTCCCCTCTGGGCATTCTACCTAACATAAAAGAAACAGTCCTCTTTGTATTTAGGGTTCTCATGGAAGGACTTGATGATGATGGTCACGTAGACTTCTGGCTTTTAATCCATCAATGCAGGAACATTATGATGCTTTGATTAGGTGGTGGTAGCGCAGGTCGCCACCACAGGAAACTGGGAAAAGAAACAGAAGAGAGAGTAGGGGTTAGTACAGATTTTAGAGACACCATGAATAGTTATTATAATGAATTGAATATACAGAGTATCAGGATTAAATTAAAGTGAAGTTATGAGAAGGCCATATTAAAGTAATGTGTTTTCAGCAGTGTTTTAAAGTGCTCCACTGTATTAGCCTGGCGAATTCCAGATTTTAGGTGCATAACAGCAGAAGGCCATCTCACCACTTCTTTTAAGTTTTGCTCTTGGAATTCTAACTAGACACTCATTTGAAGATTTAAGGTTACTATTTGGAATATAAGGTGTCAGACACTCTGATATATAAGATGGAGCGAGATTATTTAAGGCTTTGTAAACCATAAGCAGTATTTTAAAGTCAATTCTGAATGACACAGGTAACCAGTGTAGTGACATCAAAACTGGAGAAATGTGCTCAGATTTTCTTTTCCCAGTTAGGATTCTAGCAGCTGCATTCTGCACTTGTTGCAAATGATTTATGTCTTTTTTAGGTAGTCCTGAGAGGAGTGCGTTACAGTAATCTAGTCGACTGAAAACAAAAGCATGAACTAATTTCTCAGTATCTTTCAATGATATAAGAGGTCTAACTTTTGCTATGTTTCTTAAGTGAAAAAGTGCTCTCCTAGTGGTCTGATTAATATGCGTTTTAAAATTCAGGTTACAGTCAACAGTTACCCCTAAGTTCTTTACCTCAATCTTAAAGTGTACTGGTAACTAAAATATATGCTGCACCTCTGTGGAAAATGACATTATTTGAGGTTTTTGGTATATAAGGACCACAAGGGTATTTGTCCTTCTGTTGGACTGAAGAAACCAGATAGTAAAGCTGGGTGTGAAAAATGATTTTTTAAAGAGTTTTAGTACATGTTAATTTTGCTTTGACTCCATGTTTCACTTTTGACTGCAACTTCTTGTTTGTCCCTTTGGCTGTCATCTTCTGGGGCTTCATGTATAAACGGTGCGTACGCACAAAAATGTTGTGTACTCTTGTTTCCACACTCACATCATGATGTATAAAGCCTAAACTTGGCATAAAGCCACGCACATTTTCATGCCAGCTAAATGCTTGGCATATGCAAGTTCTGTGCTCGGTTTTGCAAACTGACGGCACCCAGCGTCAAAGCGGTGCTACTGTTCCAGTGTGGTTTCCCTGTCTTTTTAGATACACATCCCTGATGCAGCTTTATCGAATACACTGAAATTAACTGCATATTGCTCATTAGTTTAAGGCATCTGATTGTAATTAACCTGTAACAATATAATGGTCCATGGAATGGCCAAACTATTCCAAATACCATAGCTGCTTTAGTGTTGTTACTCTCACTGCACCTTCTTCTTCTTCTTTCACCTGCTCCCATTAGGGGTTGCCACAGGGGATCATCTTTTTCCATATTACTCTCACTGCACCACTCAGAGTATTTCTATCACTGTATCTGAGTGTGGAATCACAGCTCTACAGCAGCTGATCAGAAAGAGAATTATCGGTATATAGCATCAAGCACACACCACCTCAGCCATGCTGTCTATTGAACTACTCTCACACGGCAAACGCTTTGCCTTTTATTGTTTATCTTTTTCATTTGTAATTTTATGAATTTGTTTATGCTGTGGTTCTTAATATGTATTTACTATTTATGTCTTCTGTAAAGTTCTTTTGATATTTGCTTTGTGTTCTATGGATGAAACCTCAGGAGGCGGGTCCACCATTATGTCATTACTCAATGATTGCCCTCACCCTATATATTCTTGCTGAGGGACAAGGTCCTTCTGGGTAGAAGTGATCATTGTGCACTCAAGTTTATTCTTGTATAAATGAGATTTTGGTTTTTTTCTGATTCTTTCTCCTTTTTTGTGTTTTTTCTAAATTTGGACTATGGATTGAATTTGTTTTCTTTGGGAAGATTTTTAGGCAAACCCTTGTGTTTTCATGGCTCTGCTTAGTTTTTAATTTTATGTTAAAATATATAATTTTGTCAATAATCTTCATATTTTTAAAGAGCCAGGGTTTTCAAAATTATTCATTTTTATTGTCTGAAGATTATTAACCTCCTTTACACAACATTTTGTCTAAAAAAAAACGTAAAAAGCATTGCATTTTTTGGCTTAAAAAATTACATATTTATTAAATTTGACTTTTCTACTGTAAAATATGCAAACCTCTAGAAGTACATAGTCAGAAGTGTAGAAAGTATAATAATGATACAAGTAATAACAATAATTAATAATAATAAATAATGCTAATATGGTATATACTGTGAAAATGTGTAATTTGTGTGATATATTTTAAAGTACGGTGAAATACGCAATCCAACATCAAAGTCAGGGAAAAAAGTAGCATGATTCCTTGTAGATTTTCTTTCCAGACTGATCAGCGTTTGAACAGCACATGTGCGACTGACACAAACGTCGCTTCGGATTTATCAGAATCTCCTTCAATTTCACTGTCTGAAGACAGATTCACTTCATCTTCACTGCTTGTATCACTGTCAAGAGTGTGCAACACATGGGCTGCTGAAAAACATTTCTTACAAGACAACATTATGAGTCAAAGAGAAGATGTGTCTGCACTGTTGCCTGGTTAACACTCAGGACTGTCTCTTAAGAAAGACACGCCTGTACCGTGATGCTTGGTCCTAATGTTGTTGGCATTTTTACAGCCTGAGTAATGCTCAGATCTAATGCTTACATAAGAAGTGTCTATACAGTTGCCCGAGTGATGCTCGGGTCTAATGCTTTTATCACTGTTTTCACAGCCCGAGTGATACCTGGGTCTAACTCTAAGGAGGTTAAGGAGTGCTTTAAAATTTGGTGTCCCCTTTATTTGTAAGTGTGTTATCCAAAGTCTATTTATAGTTTAGGCAAAAATAAGCATTTTACATGTAGCCTGGAGATAGATTTTGAGGCAACATCTCATTTTTGGGATTTTTCAGGCAAGAATCACAACACTATCAATAGCAAAAAAGCTAAGAAATATCACTGTCTAAGTACAAGCAAGCCTAAAATTAATAAAAATGAAAACAAATATTATAGGAAGAAACAATAAAATGACTTGATGGTGGATGAAGATTTAAGAGTCACCTGAAGTAATAAAGCAAATTAGTTAAAACAATCCTGAGATGACGGCTGACAAATAAATATCTCTATGTGTAATAGGGAGTAATGGGAGTGGCCGTGGGCAGAAAATGACAGAAGCTGTGGGTTAGCAAGCTTTGCGTCAAAATTGACTGATAGGCCTGTGAGAGGTAAACACTGCAGAAATTGCAATAAAGTGAATCACTTTGCTAAATGACGGTGCTCAGCTCCAGCTAATGCATGGGCTTGAGCATTTTAAAAAGTGGCACTGTTCATGCAGTAATTTCTCATGCCAATGACTTTCAGCATGCAGGGTTTTTCTGGCTAATGTATGTTTGCACTTGAGTTGGAAAAGATATCCAATATGACATTGTCTATTTAAGAGCATCTGGAGTTCAGCATCTGATGCTGTTATACTATCAACACTGATCAGTAAATTCCTAGACTTTGGAATTAGTTCCACTCAAAAACTGGATATTAGATTTTGAACATGTATGGTTTGGCAGCATTACTTTCTTTAAACCAATCTTCAACAAAGGCACCCAACATGGTGGTGTGCCAAACCTCCTGTTACCCCTCTTGCTTATATGTAACTTTGTTGACACAGTTCTAACTCCATCATTGTTGATAACACCACCATCACAGGCCTGATCATCGACAATGATAACAAGGAGGAGAAATTAGCCTTCTGACTCAGTGGCAACAATACAACAATCTTCCATTTCTATCAGCAAGACTAAGCAGTTGTTCATAGGCTTCAGAAAGCAGATGTTATGTGCACTCTTCGGTAATCACAAGAGCTGAAGGGACCAAGAGATGAATGGCAAACTCAACAAAGTCAGATAGGCAAAATGGAAAATTTAAAGAGAAAATTTAAAGAGAAAATCAAAAAGAACTTGTCTTGAAGTTTAAGCCAAAAACCGAAACGAATCTCTGTACTTTTTTTTAACAGCTAAGCTAATGAGAACTGCAAGAATGTGTTTCTTTATTCATCAAAGGATAACTCTGTGAGCCAGTAGTGGCAAATTTATACATAATGGCTGTTACATACCGTGTCATGTGACTTCTCAATAGTGTCGCATTAATGCAAAATAGCATAATGTTAAAAAATATTAACGTTGTTCTTAAAATAACAGAGAATAAAATAAACAACAAATCGGATTCTTCACAGGAAAATAATAAAAATTCTAACACAAAATGCATATGTAAATGACAAAAAGAAATAAAAATAAACCATACTCACAGCGGCAGAAAGTAAGCCATGCTCCCATGTATATCAAAGAAGTATGGCAGTTTATTTTCTAGATTGATTATTCCTGATTATGGCATACTGATATCCTTTTATCTTTATCAAGAATTAGATCAGAAAAAAAAATTATTGTACAACTCCATCAAAAGTTTAGTTTAAGAAAAAAAAAAAGTTAGATTTTGATCTTGCTCTGGTCTTCAACTACCTATTTAGTTTTGTCCTGAAAATTTTGTCTGCCCTCGTTAAACTCTTAAAAGGCTAACTTATCTCTCAGTTCTTTGAGTTGTCCATAAAGGAAAAGCAAAATATAGTTCTCACCAGTCAGGAAAACATACACGGAGTACTTTAAGCCAATGAATTATTTAGCCAAAGGGCATCAAGAAACGCTACTGGGCTCCTCTATATCAACAGCAACAGCAACAGGCCTGCTTATTTGCCTCACTGTTATTTTGACAGCCAAGTCAGAACTTTTGTTTCTTTTTAGTCATTCAGGTGAACTGTATATGGGCGAGGAGTCTGTTGTCTGTCATAATATTTATTTATTTGTTGATATTTTGCAAAAAGCCAAATCTTCTTCAAGGGACAATAAAATGTTTTGTAACGGCCGACCCCTTACCCAGACCGGCCACTACACTACCAAGACTTATTCCTTGAACTACCTAAGGTTTCTTGCTCTAATAACAAGGAGTACTCCTTACAAGTTGTCTTATTATTCCCGACATAACTAAATAACCAGAAACAGTAAACAGATATGTAAAATTAAACACTGATATATTGGAAAATGAAAAGACTGACAAATATTCAATAATAAATATATATGTGCGCGCAAATCACCACTTATCCCAAAAACACCAGTGACTAAATACTACATATAAAAATGCAAATATTTACATTAAACCCTCCCTTGCCCCTAAACAATAAACAAAAGTACTCAACACAAATACAAACATGGATTGAATAAACACAGTTGGAAATGTGGTGAAAAATGTGTCGTAGTGTAGTGTAGTGATATTGTGCTTCCTCCCGACAACAAAATGACCTCACCGTAAAAAGTCCTGGCAATGGTTGGAATGAATTCGAAACCCGGGGTTTCTCAGCTCTGGCTGTCGTGATGTAGGATCGGTGGTTGAAAAAGCAGGCGATGGAATAAAGAAATAAATATCAGTGATGACTTTGTAGATGGATGGTTAAATTGTCTTCATTTCCTTTCTCTCTCTTTCACCTTCACTCCTCTTTTTTAAATGTAAAATATCCCGAATGTATCTGGTGTGTAAACAGGTGATTTCCATCTCGGGGCTGCAGTCTCTCTCCATCATCCTTCCCCTCTGCACTTACGGGGACAACATTGACTGACGCACACATAACGGACAGTAAACTGGACGATGAAAACAAAACATACTCATCACAAACATAGAATATACTATTATGTAGCCACGCTACAGTTTTATTTATCTATCTATCTATAATGTATACTATCATATGAATTACTAACTTGACACCATAAAGTGGAAAATAATAGAAAACTTAATTCCAATAGAGTTCCAAATAAAAAGATGAATTGACTTAAATTTCTATTTCTATGTCTGCAAACGAAAACATACAAGGGTTTTTTTTATCCATCTATCAGTTTTCATCCCTGCTTAACTCCTTCATAAGTTCACAGAAGCCTTGACCCTAATCTTGAAGCATTGGGTGCAAGGCAGTAACCAAATCTGAACTTGATCCCTACCCATAGTGGGACATAAGCATGGCATCACAGGGTTGAACCCCTGCCCAGTTAGTTTTCACTGAGCCCACTGGTTAGCAATGTGGCCTGACAGCTCCAACAACTCTGTAATCAGTGAAGTGGGTTCTGAAAATTGATGGATGAATATTCATTAACTAAAAACTATAATCTTAAAACAGATCCCAAAAGGTTACCTGAGAAACATTTCTATTCTGTGCAGTAACTGTATGAGTGTCACTCCTGCTAATCCAGAATGTGCTGGTAGCAAAGCCCTGTTGTCTGAAGGCCAGACTCTGCATTAATGGAATGCACTTACTTCAGAGGGCATGATAGTAATTATATCCATAAGATGGAATGACGGTGAAACCCACAGTTATCTGTAAGCTAAGCAGCGATTTAAAAAATAAACTGTGGATGCTTTAATCAACACATTCTGTGGCACAACTCCCTTGCAAATCAGATAATTAATCAAGTGGAAGATTAAAGGGTGATGTCATTGAAAATGCGTGCAGCCTTAATAAAAACATGTTTGGGAAAAAAAGCATTCAATGTCTTGGAAAAAAATAATTTATCATAAATATTACAACAGCATTTCATGCTTCTTGTTAAAATAAAGACAGGAAAATGAAGCTTGGAGTGTAATACTTTGGGTGCTGTCAGACATGCAGCGTCCAGACAAATGTTTTCTGATGGTCTACTTGCCTCTGCATAAATAGAGATTAAAATGTTTTTAACGATGTATTGGTTTGTACTTTGCCAGAGTGAATTATGTAAGAACTCCTCCTGTAAGTTTGATATAAAGCGCATTAAGCTATGGTTCCCACAGTAACCATGTATACAATCTTTGTCTTTCTCTATTCTGCGAGGGGCACCATCTCTGGAATGTATAAATTTCAGACAAACATATGAGAATGATAAGCACTTAGGATAAGAAAAAGCATTCTTTCTTGGAATCTAAGTGCCTTAAGTTCAATTTATTGGTTGAACATAAAAAAGCCTGCCAAGGCTAAGTGCTTTAGATCTAGACATTTCAAGAAGGATATTTGAATTTCCAACTTCACAGTTGAGATTATATGAATATATGTTTTTACTTACACATAAAGGTTGATTTTGTTCTCTTTAAATACTGTTAAGAAAACACAAATTGCACCAGAGGAATGTGATACTTGCCAGCACATTTACAGTATGCACAGTGGGAATGTATACACGTATGTTCTCTGTGATGGAAATGAAGCATTTTGTTTTCATTGACAAAAAGAGAAATGTAATTATCAGTTAATATTAAGGTTACCCTTCACTGACTACTCAGGTGAATTCCTCGGCATGTAGGCAAGAATTAGCCAGCTTTCCTCAATTTGCCGTTCTGCATGTTCTGTGCAAAGTAACTGATCCACTTTCTTAATTGAGTCAGAATGGCAAGGAAACATGTGGGAACTTTAAAGTGTGTTCAAATTTACAACAGGTTTAAGCATGAGTGCACCCATGAGAATTTCAGTTTTATCTCATATAAGATTAGCTACCTTAACTGAAAAGAATACTCCATGTAAAATTATTATTTTTTTTATGTTACTTACCCCATATCGTTTGTAGTAATGGCAGAGAAAAATATTTAATCTCATGTTTTGGTGTAAAACAAAGATGATAATGTTCCGGATACAATGGACTCCAACAGGGAACAACCCCAGACAATATCAAAATATGCATTAAAAAAGCTCAGGTTACTCAGGTCACATAATCCACATGTCAGGTATCCAGTTATACGTTAAATAGACCCCTTCTAGAAAATCCTTTCATGAACAATTTGTGAGCCGCCTCGCAATCGTCCCAATTTTTTATTGGTGATATGTGAAACTGCACAGGTGAATTGACCTTCTATTTGTTGAAAGCACTTGGAATCTGCTCAGATATGAGGCACATCTTCCAACTTCTTTATTTTTGAATCTTTAATTTTATACCTCTCTCAGACTAGAGCCTGCAATGTTAATACTAGTGCCAATGTAGCCAATGAACTGTCATGACCTTGGGAGCACCTTATCATAAGATCTGAACAGCAGTAGTTAAACAGCCCCAAAGTGGAAGGATATGTACAATTTTGGCTTTTTAAAACAAAAAGTTAACAAAGAATTTTTATAAATAAAATATTTATCATAGAAGTTCTACTGTACAATAAAATAAAGAAAGGATAATCACAAAAAGCACAGAAGTTGCCTTCAAGACAAACAGTTAATTCAGTGGCAAACCAGTCCCATTGCACAAATTCAGTCAGGTTGCAAAACAGATAAATAATCCATAAAATCCACAACCACAAGGATAATAATAAACACTAGAACTCACCAATGTCAGAGCATGCAATGTACCTCAAGTGACTATGGGTTTTTCTCTGCCTTTATAGGATTAAGGCAGTCCCTTGATAATGATGGGCAGGTGGCCCCACCTCTTAAGGAGCCACCCAAAAAACACATGAAACTTAATAAAAGATACATAGACACATAGATAATAAATGACCAACAATATTAACATCAACAAATTAATTAAATATGAACATAAAGAAAGAATTTGAACATCAGCAATGGAAGGTACACTGAATGGAACATAATATGAATTGGGCATTATTGGGCAGGACTCTTGACCAATGAATTGGAAAGGGGGGTTGAATTGAAAAGCTTGTTCTTGTTTAAACACACTCCACTTTTGTCAGCAAGAAGATTTTTGGAAGTGATTTATTTAACAAGAAGAGGGCCCGTAGAAAGGAGCATAAGAACTCCAACAGACCAGAGTCTGCCCACAGGTGCAAAATTCGTGACAGGGTCTGTCACTTTTGCATTGGCCTCTTCAGCCACAAGTGATACTGCTCAAGCCGAGTTAGACAGCCAGGACAAACAATAATAATGAAATGAATAATTAATGTGAAAGAATGAGGATGTAGCACCCATGACCATCCCTGACCGAAAGAGGTATTCTGCATCTGGATTCACTTTCCACAACTCTGTGAGCCAAACCAAACCAGGACCCTGTCATGATTTGGGTTCAGCTCGAGGCTCCCATCTCCATTTTTGGATCTCTTGAACACAACACCGTTGGTAATGTCATCGGATGAGCTGGACAGTGAAGAAACAATGAAGCAAGGGTATGATGCAAAAAAGTACAAAAGTGCTTTTATTGAAAAAACAAACCAAAACCAAAAGTGTTCAAATAAATAGGGCAGTGTTCATAATGTTATTAAATAAATATTCCATTATAACCAGTGAAAAATGTGTAGGTTAAAAATACAATAAATAAATCCTTTAAAAAAACAAGGTCAAAACAATGGCTGGAAGCAGTCCTTTTAAAAACAAATCCCGGTGCCTTCTTTCTGCTGGCGACTCCCCTGCTTCTCCCATCCAGGGTATGCACCAGGAGAGTCACCCTACCTACAGCGGACCTTCTCCGCTTAGCTGGTCTTAGCTGGTTCAGCCCTCTGCCAGACCGAAACTTGCCTTCCCCCAAAGGCCAGGATGCTCACGCTGGGATTCCACTCCAAATCTCCGACTCCCTCTGCCTTCGCTTCGGCGAGCCAACCTTCTTACCTGTCCCTCCTGCTCCCCACCAGCGCTCAGCAGAAGCGACCACCCCGCTTGGGCTGGCCTCTCCCAGCTGTCTGCAAACATAAACAAGTCTGTGCTCGCTCGCTCTCTTGTACACACTGGCTCCCTTGCTTCCAGCTGCCTTCTTCTCCCTTAACCTCCATTCATTTTTTTCTTTTCCCCCTTTCCTCCACACTCATGCTCCTATTATATATAACTAGCCAACCCGCGGTGTACCATACGCCGCATAATCAGGCCGGTTTTTTAATAATTTTTAAGCACAGGGAGAAAATTTAACATTTGCAAAATCGGTAATGTAATAAACAGCAAGAAAAGCAACATTGTAACAATGCACGAAACGAACCAACACACAATCGCACGTGCGGCGTAGCGAGGTGGGAGGGAGGTGTGTACAAAGTGCGGGAGCATCTAAGAAGACGCATGTTTGTCGCGGATGCGAATTGCTGTATGTAGCGTGTACAACACTTTGCTATGCTGCACGCGGTCGTGCATCGTAACCGAAAACTCGTTTTTTAAAGACTGCTCACTTCATTGTGTTTTAACCTCAGTTGTAAAGGAATGTTTTAATGATCCCATGGGATACCCCTCGCAAACAGTTTTACACGCTGCATATGGCGATTCACCTCCGCGAGAAACATGCCTCTATTAACAGTCAACGTGTAGGACGGGGGTGTATACAAAGGGTAGGGACGAAAACAGTGGGAGCGTATTAGTCGCACTTAATGGCAATTCCACGGTTTGCAGCCCGAATGCTGAGCCTCAATACACTTTTGATTTCCGGATTGTCGCTAGTAGATAAGTCCACCTCATCCGGTCTCTTAGGCCATTCGTACTCTGGCTGTAATAGGAAATTCGGGCTTTGTATCCAAGTTTTACTTTTGATGAAGCTTTCTATTGTCAAACCTCTTGATGCCTGATCTGCGGGATTTTGCGCAGATGCAACGTATCTCCATTTCGAAGGTTGCGTGTGCTCTCTTATCACTGCGATTCTGTTGGCAACAAAGGTTTTGTAGCGTGCACTTTCATTTGCTGTGTACCTTAGTACTGTGGTGCTATCAGTCCAAAAGATTGACTCTTGTAGGGGAATCTGCAGTTCTCATTTTAACATTTTGTCCATTTTGACTGCAATCACTGCTGCTGTAAGTTCCAATCTTGGTATAGTGACAGATTTTAGTGGTGCCACTCTTGATTTCCCCATTAGAAATGAACAATGTCTCTCGTTTTCGTTGTTAGTCAAAAGGAGGTAGGAAACAGTGCCGTACCCGTTTTCTGATGCATCTCCAAAATTATGCATTTGTGCGGTCACGCCTAGACACACGCTCAATCTCATGCATAATTATTTATTGATTGGTAAACACTTCTGGAAAGACATGGTTGTCTAAAACAGGTTAGTGTGAGAATACAACAGTAAGTGAATGAAAAGATGGAACTCTGGAGAGAGCAAAATACAACACAATAGTGAACCCGCGGCATAACAAACGCCGCATAATTATTTATTGATGGTTGAACACTTCTGGAAAGACACAGGGACACCCCTCTCAAACTGTTCTACACGCCGCATACAGCGATTCACATCTGCGACAAACAAACTGTTTTACACACTGCATACAGCGAGTCACATCCGCGACATGATTTTTCCTAGATGGTCCTGTCGCGTCCACCCTCGCACTCGAAGCATACACACTGCCTGCTCATGTGCCCGGTCGCAAGCCGCGTCCAGCCTTGTTCACGAAGCATAAACACCGCATACACACCGCCTGGTCATGTGTTCTCGCAAGAGAAACTCACGGAGAGCCGCCCACCAGCTGCCTGTGTGTGTGCCTCTGTCTGTCTCTGGCGCAGCTTTCTCTTGCGCTGCCTCTGTGTGAACCGGTCAGGCACAGAGAAGGCCAGCTGCTGACAGAGCGTCTCGACTGTTGCAGGGCCTGCATTGGTGAAGCAGGTGAGACGGTAATGAAACAGAGGCACGGGGCTTATTGGTTTTTAAAGACTGATTCCTTCATTGTGCTTTAACCTCAGTTTTAAAGGATTGTTTTAAGGATCCCATGGGATACCCTCGCAAAACCGTTTCACACGCTGCATATGGCGATTCACCTCCGCGAGAAACATGCCTCTATGAACAGTCAACGTAGCTCGGAGGTATATGACATTAACCTGACCTGCACTGCATGTGGCCTCTACGACAGACGAACATAAATGACGCCATTTTTTCTGTGTCGTCGCGTCCGAGTTGGTGGGCGTGGCCCTGCGAGTTGTCGTCGTATCCAATGGTTTTGGAGTTGGTAGGCGTGGCTCCTTCCTGCTTGCGCCATAGGTGTCTCACTTGTCAGCGGCTTAGTGAATCCACACCCCTTCCGGCGTGCTTTTCATGGTTGTCTTGCCTTAGTGAATTATATATATACTGTAGATGGGGATGTGGATCAGGTGTGGTGATTAGTAGCTCCCACCATCAATTACGGATGTGGACGACTCCTCACCTGTGCACTTAAGCGAGGACCTCCCGCAATCACGAAGCGCCTGGGAGCTGCTCCGGCCACACTACCACACCCCCTCTTTAAACCGCAAGTGTGGTGATTATCTATTTAAAAAAACTGGCCTTTTCAATCTGAGCTGTGGCCCAGCTACAACACAGACCTTCCTCAAGACTCGCAGGTGACAACTTATCCAGGACAAAGGTTTTAAGCAGAGGATGGGGTTTTGTAAGTGCTGCTCTTTAAGTGCTTATTCATCTCATTTTTTTTCTGTGTCTCTCTCCATATAAACATGCCCTCTCCACTGGCTCCTTCCATAACCAGCTTCTAACAGCTTCTCTTTCACAGCACAGGTCCATGTAACCTAACCAGAATTTCCTGTCAAAAATGGCACTAGTAATACATAAAAAAAATAATTTTTGGGTGGAATATTCCTTTAACATATTTCCTGCCTCAGAATGGGTAGGAGTGTGGCCTTTAATGGGTAAAATAATTGACAGTACTTAGTAATGTGACAGCCTCACTGGGTTGCTAGTGTGAATGGACAGAGCAGTAGAGAGACAATATGCCATGAGTGCACAAGTACATGCCGGTTTATAAAGTCTTTGACACAGTTTTACATTGGGATAAAAGTATATAAAATGTAGTGGACTTACCGTAAAGTATTTTTTTGTGAGTTTTCATTTCCATTGTCAGTGTCAGGCATGTACCTCACATATATGAGCATATGAGACCTGCTTGTAATTTAGAAGCTGCACCCTGGCCATGCCCAAGTGCAGAGAGACAGAAACCCAGGCAGACAGACTCAGTTCTTTATTGGTTGATTTCAGTTTTGGTTTGGTTCAAAGTATTTACTTTATCTTCTGAGAGTTTACTGTCGGTTAATTGTAAACAGTGTGTGTTTTGTACCGGTTTGTTTTCAGTGAAGTTGCTCCAGTAGTTCCTTTTTGGGATACATGATAGATCCATAACGGATGATAGGTTGGTACGGGAAGTGAACCTTCTTTAAGGGTGTTGAGTGGCTGGGTGCAACAGGCATAGGAGAACACATGGGTTATGTATTGGCTGCATAATCATAGTGGATGAAGGTCCCGTTAGCTAGTAAGTATTCCTGAATAGCTGATGTGGAGGAGCATATCTTTGTGGGTTGATTCAGAACCCATAGTTAATTTGTTTTTAAGGCAGCTATATTGCCAAAGACTGAGTTATTATTTGTCACTATGCAAGAAGAATGGTATATATTTAAAAAAAAAACATTTGGACATCCTGATATGTGAGATGTAGTTAATAAACAAGAAGATTACATTTTATCAAAATTCTGCAGAACACCAGTGGATATTTAATTCAAAAAATCATCCACACAAGGTGTGATGCATGTGCAGACCGAGAAGGTAATGATTTTTCAGTGAATAAATTATGGAACAGGTCTTCAGACAAAATTTAAAAACACTGTGCTTGGATTTCACCCACAGAGAGATACAGAGGCCAGTCACATTTCACCACCTACCTGTCATATCCTATAATGTTCCATTAGACGTCGTGAATAAATTGTTTATTTACTGAGTTTGATCATTTAGGTATTTACCCAGTGTCAACCATTCCATTATATAATCTTTTTTATCAACTGCTTCCTCTGGATCCAGTTACTGCGATAGTCAAGAAGATTCACTGTTACTCCTCACAATATGAAAGATGATTTATCCATTGTCCTGAATGTGATCTTTCTGGAAGACCTACAGGGACCGAGTTACTGGGGTAGCACAAGATGAAGGGTTTGAGTAGTACATAGTAGGTCACATATCTGTTTTATTTCTTTCCAATCCAGAACAGCCAGACTATGAAAGAGGAACCAAAACCCTTTGGGATATAAAATACTCAACTTCATCTACCTACCATTATGCCTATTAGACTGTTGCTGAAGGCTACACTGACACACATCCCAATACTATTTCTCCACTTTCTCTCAACTTGCCATCATCAACTCTAAGGTCTGCGATCCCAGTTGTCCTTCTTACATCAGTATTTCTCCTACACAGTGACCACCTTGACTTGCTGCCTTATCATGTTGTTAGCCACTTGTCAACTCCTTGACCAAACCATTCCACTCTCCATATTCCAAACTGGCTTATTGAAGCGTTGTATGCAGCCATTTGTTTTTATTTCATTGCTGTCTGAATTTCACTTATACTATGCGAACTACTGAATGGCATCTTTATTACACGAACCTGCTTCTGCCATGTACAGTAATCATATTCATATTCAGCATAATATTCAGACTGTACCAACAGATGACGTGTGTGCAGTTCAGAGGGTTAATGGGCCACAGTAAATAAACTAAGTGCCAGACATTAGGCATGCGTACATAGAAGAAACAGCAACCCAGCTTGTGTTCGCAAACAGCACTGCCATAAGTGTATCAGGAATAGACCATCACCCAGAAAGCAACCTGCCAACAGCATCTGTTTTCAAAGCAGACTGTTGATAGCAGGTGCTGTGAAAATGAATCCTGTTTATGTAAGCTAATATAAAAAAGGAAAAAAAAAACGTTCATTTTAAGTGTAAATTCAGTGTTTGATCAAACAGGAGCTTATTTCATGACCCAAGACTTTGTATTCAGACGTGATTATGCAATTACTACGTATTTCAAATGTAGACATTTCTATTAGTTTTTCCCCAACGTTTAACTTTTTTACTCATGAAACAGTTTAAGCTTTGAAACGTCGATTTTAAAATACTCAGTTAATGTGCGTGCATTGTCTGATATTCATCAGAATGTAAAAATACTTTGAAAGTAAATTCAATTTGTTAGTCCCAAGGCTTTCAAAAGTCTATTGACAAATGATTTTCAATTTAAGTATAATTAAGAGGCCAGATTATCACATTTACTGCAAAAACATCTGTTAAATCTGTAAAAAAGTAAAACAGAATCTTCCCCCAGATGACAGTAGACCTGTAGCCTGGAAAACAATTATGGCTGCTTTTGGGAGACTTATTCAGCAGAACAAATCTGTCCTTGACTTGTCTTTTTAAAGGCCTAGAGCCTTTGGTAATTCCTCCGGAAACCGGAGTTTGCTCCCCACTGCTGTAAATTCAGATCCTGTCTTAGCCTTTTAGCAGATTACGCTAAAAAGATAAAAAGTTGATGAAAAATGTCTGAATACCACTCATCAGAAGGATAAAAGACTGTTTACACTGTTTTGAGGAGAAGCCATGGAAAATTATACAGCAGACCAGCACAGGGACTGGCCTTGACTGTTAGGTTATAATTCATATTGCCTAAGGACTGCATGGGCAATTTGTTTGAGGGATTTGTGTATCGAAGTTGAAACTGAGTTTTACTGTTCATTAAGGATACGGTAACAACTGACGTATAGCAATACGATACACAGGAGATACAAAACTTCAAAACTTTCAACAAATTTCAAAACCACATGTGTCTTACTTGTCATGTTTATGTCAAGGTCAACTCTTTTGAACATTAAAAATTTTGTTCATATAGTGTCATTGTGTCATGAACAGCTGCTGTAGACAGACTTACTTAACCCTAAGAAGAGTGACTCGTTACAATGGTCTGTCTGTCCACATAGGTTTTGGAAAAGAAATTAAAATGGCTCTGTAGTTTTGTAAGTAATATATAGCATCCCACGTAAGTTCCTTGTACTATAATATCAGTTGAAGGAAGAACACAAGAGGTGGTGGCACCATTCACTTGAATGCTGGTATCAGTATAATCCGTTTTTTTTTTTTAAAGTTAAAAGATGTTTATTGGACGTTTTTTTATATTCATTTTTTTCTCTTTGTCTGGACAGCTTCTTTATCCTGGAACTAAGCTGAAAAACCTTGTTTGTCTTTTTTCTCTATCATTTGTAAGCCAAGAAAACACCAGACAGGAGTAAATCTGAACAAGAACATCACAGGAATGTGAAGAGTACTTTGCCAGCAGTTCAATCTCAGTTTCATTACCGTATTAGAATTTATCAGACATATGGATAATAAGCTAAAGAAGGATTTGTATTATTAGAATTGGATTCCAGAGAAAACCTTTGAACTGCTAATACTAATATGAAAGGATTCATCCCAGAATAAATATGTACAGTATATTAATGCAACAGTGCTCTAAGGTATAAATAACAGCTTGTGTTTCGGCTGGTTCTCAGGGATGTTGTTAGTTTAAACAGATTTCAGGGGTGTATAAAATTAATTTCCACACTGCCATTTCTTAATTTTATCATTTTTCAAAGTATAATTCTTCACTATGCTTGGACATTGTAATATCGAATAAACTACTTTGCATTCAGATTTTCAGTTTATGTAATTGATTTCATTTCTTAATTCAAAGCTTTCATGTTGGTGGGTGCTGTGATTTTTTGGAGTGTTTCAGTATCCAACGGGAGTCTACCTGAGCTGTTCAGTGGTTGAAGACAGATAATTATATATGATACTGTTAACTTAAAGTGCTGTGAAAAAAGTGTGGGCCCCTGTCTTATATTCTGTATTTGTCCTTGAGAATTCTTTTATATCTTTAACCAAGCTCTAATATTATATTTTATTCAGGAAAAACATGTAATATCTCACATACCGTGTAAAGCACTTTTGACACGAAATTCAATATTAGCTTTTCTCCAAACATAACAGGCATATTCCACGTTTCATGTTGGTTCATGTTGATCAGAAAGTTCCACTCATCTATTAGAACTCTTGAGGATCTTCTAAGTGCATTTTGGCTCTTGTTTTCTTATTAATGATAAGCCTTCCCAATTTCCCCTGTGTCTTTTTGATTGGTCAATCATAAACACTGTCTTTAACTTACTAAAGAAAGGCCCGCAGATCACCAGATAAAGCTGAAGGGTACTTAGTGACTTCATGCAGAATTTTATTCAGTACCATAAGCTCTCTTTGGAAAGGTTGACCATCATACTAAACTCTCTCCTCTTGGGAACATCGGCTTTGATTTTGCGTCAGAGCAGCACCACAGCTTCAGAATTGGCTTTATAACCCTTTCCAGAGTGACAGACACCATCAAATTTTTTTCCTATTCTTTACAGAAATGTTTTTGTGTAAAAGCATGTGTTCTTCTAGAGCCGGGGTCCCCAATTCTGGTCATGGAGGACACCAGTGGCTGCAGGTTTTCATTCTAACCTTTTTCTTAGTAGTGACCTGTTTTTGCTCCTAATTAACTTCTTTTTAATTAATTTTATTTGACTTGCTCTTGAAGACTTAGACCCCTTAATTTTTTCTTTTTCCATAATGAGATACAAAATGAACCAAAACACGACCAGCAAAATGTGTCCATCATACAAGATCTGAAAATAAAGAAAGGTGATGGTCTCAGGAATGTTGATCTGCTCAGGTCCCCAAAACACTTTAAACGGTGCTCTTAGAAAAGAGAAAATCTCAGAAATGTATGTTATTGCACAATGAGAGCAGCAACAAGCCATGGAATTGAAGAACTGGTTTAATTAACCACAAGACTCGGTGCCTAATTAAGCAGCTGGTTGGAGTGAAATTGTTTGGCATTTGAGGCCCTGACTTAGTTGGTCTTCTGTTGGCTCACTCACTTCACATTTCACTTCTGTTTGGGTGCCATTTAAGGAAAGAAATAAAGCAATTCATAGGAATGATGAAGAAATTCAGGGGAACAAATCTTAAAGAACAATTCAATTAAAATTAATTCAAAAGAAGTTGATTAACTAATTAAGAAAAGGGTAAGAATGAAAACCTGCAGCCACAATGACCCTCCAGGACCCCTGTTCTAGAAAATGTGTGCTGACAGCTTCATACTAAAGGCAAGAATGAATGATATAAATTTAACAATTTTAAAATGAGAACCTACCACTGATCCATCTAGGTCCCCACATTTACCATCACCTCTTTTGAAAAAATGTCCTTGCACCATAACTCTTTGTATTTTTTGCTTAAGCTAAATTTGCACCCATGTATATACTGTGCCTTTATTGTCCATTTGTGTTTACCTTTGTAATCCGATACCTTTTTAGAAGCATTTTGAAAATCATGATAAATGATATTGTATGCACTGCTATGATCAAGTGCATTTGTTGCTTTCTCATTAAATTCTAACATAATAATGAAACATGATCTCACCCCTCTAAGCCCCAGTTGGCCGTTTTTGTCTGTCTTTTTTTCTTCCATATGGTCCAGTGACCTTTTTAATTTTTTGCTTTCAGTCATTTTTCTTCCATATGGTCCAGTGACCTTTTTAATTTTTTTAGACATTTCCTTCCCAACAGTCCACAAGTCCTTATTCCAGTCTATTGCAATTTCCCCAGTCTCCTTTGTAGCTGACTTGTTTATGTTACGTAACAAAATTGCAATGACTGTGTAAGTCTTGGTCCTTGGAGAACCTAGGGGAATATTATTCCAGTTTGACTTAACCATATATTGTAGATTTGGGATAAAGATTTATGGAGCCTTGTAAGAATTGAAGAGAGACCCTTTACTGTCTGCACCCCTGCATGTCTCGCCCGAGTCAGCACTGTGTAGCTGCCCCGGATCGATTAGCCAGGGCACGCATCCATTTGGCACCCGCTATGGATTTATAATGCAACCGGAGGCACGCTTCTTCTTTTGGAGGACGCGGTGCGCTTTTGGCTGACTGCAATCAGTCTGCATCAATTTGTTCTTTTTGTAGGGAGAGCGGTGCTTGCTCATCTCCCTTTTCCCTTCGGAAAACCAAGTCCGTCTTTTCTTGGGTGAAGCCACAAACAGCTGAACATGGAACGTCACCTTCCTGTATAGACGCCTTCCTCCGGAAATCTCTCCCAAACTCGTAGCTGCTCCATGGCTCGCCTTGAGCGTAAGCAATGTCGAGCGCTAGACCTCCGCTGTTGCTGGCGCCTGCTTTGTCTTCTTCTTCCCATGATGGACTTGATAAAGGTGAGGTTTCTGGCGATTTTTCCTATGTGTGTCGTGACGCTGTCTTCCCGGGTATTCTGTCCACAATAAAATTTTTAAATACAGGTCCTCTGCCAAACTGACGGCCAGAGAATCCTGCCGACTATGTAACAGAATAAGATGCTTGCTCGCAACCCTCAGACACCACGTCAGACACCAGATAAAAGTCCAATAATTATTTATTATAATAATAATTGTGCACAAAGCACGCCCTCTCCACAATTCTCCAATAACAATGAACAATCCTCCACTCCCAGACGCTTAGCCACCCTGCCTCCCAACTCAGCTCATCGTTTGGTCTTCTGGGGACCTCCATGCTGCAAGGAGGGCTCCACCTGGCGGCTTGGGGTATTGGCCTCGTAACAAAATTGCAAAATAAAATTCATCTACCATCAACTAACCAATTGTTGCCTTTTTTAAATGTATTAGATCTGAGTTCACTGAGTGCTTCAAACCACGGCAGCTTTTGTCTCCATCGAGCAATGAGTATGCAAGTAATTCAAAATTACATCAATTACAAACATGCAAAATGAAGGAAAAAAGTCACCACTTACTTTGCTACTTTATGCATGTATAACTTTGGCATGTATATAATACTCAATGACTTGGCTGTTTAGTTTTTAAGATGATGCATACCCAAATTTACATGCACATCAATCCTTGCCAAAGTCATCAAGTGCTGTTCCAGAATGCCTACGATTTGTAAATCCTTTGAAAATTCTGACCTCATTACAATGCTTTCCCTACATATTACACTATTATAACTTATTTTTGTATAGTGTTCTTCACTGAGTGGAGGCGCAGAGCTCTGTGAACAATTCTCATTTAAAATGCAAGTACAGATTTTACTAATTATTAAATACAGACCTGGATTTGTTCAAACACGCAGAGAACAAGGTAGAAACTGATTAAACATAAATGGAAACCAACAATATCTGTTGTCACACACGTGCGCATGGGACACAGCTAAAGGGCTTGAGTAAGAGCACTTCCAAGTCAGACCACGATGTGGCAGAGTGCATTGATTCTTTTTCTTGCTTTCCTGCAGACCATCCACAGGAGATCCCACCTGGCCCTGTTGATGTCACTTCTGGGTCTGAGCCTATGAAGGAAGACCCTTATGAGTCCGACCTATCTGACTTCACTTCCTGTCTTCCCCTTTAAAAGCCTCCACCTTTTCCCTATTCCCTCAGTTCTGTTTTGAACTCAGTTTTGTGCACATCAGTGCTATTATTCATTTTGGGTGGCTGCCCCAAACCTTTTTATGACTCTTATGTCTGGTTTTTGCGACACTGTCTATTAATTAATTAATGTACATATGGCCAGTTGATAGCAGAAGAGATTAAACATGCATACAGTATGTTAGAAAAATTCTTGTTCATTTTTAAACACAAGATGTTTCTTTCTTATCCCTTCCACACACTACATTTACTATGTTCTGTAAGCAGGCTGCGGTCTTCGTTCCCTAAACAGTAAGCATTCTTCGTTCTTTAAAGATCAATGCTTTTTGCGCTCCATATTACATTTTCTTTGTGCTCTAAACTCTCAAGCTTCCTTCTGTTCTAGACATCCAAATTTTTGCCCTTTCATCACTTGAGCTTCATTATCTCCTAAACATTTAAAACAAATCTGTTCTTCGTCCAATCATGCATTTCCATGCTTCAAACACCTGATTTTCTTTGAACTTTAAATGCTCAAGTCTCTTTAAGCTTATGTACTGAGGTGCTCAGCACTCCAGCTGAGTTTCTAGAGTTTTTGTGGTTTAAGCACTCAAATTCTCACATTTCTTACCTCTATGCCCCCTGAATGTGACACCCTCTTCAAACAAAGACAGCCTCTTGAAATTCTTAATACAGATAACATTCTTGCCCTTTGTTCCAGCAAACTGTACATTGCAACTTTGCTCTTCCTCATACTAAACACCTGATTCTTCAATGTTTCCCCCACCAAACTCTAGATGTGTTCTTCTTTCTCTTCCATAGGAAACACATAAATGCTATGTTCTTTCTTAGTTCTTCTGCCTTTAACAACTCAACTTTTCTTTTACAGTTCTTCTTTTCTCATTTTGTTTCTCACTTGCTTTTCTCCTGACAGTTGTTCTGCTAAACACGGGGTCTGTTTCAGCATACTCAGACCTGGGGATGATTCCAAGCTGGTCTGTTCTTAGAACGTATTTACGGTAACATCAGACAGACTGTTATGCTTAAGTTTTAGGGTCCCTAGTCGAGGAAGGGCCCCAGAAGCAATATTAGTCCACGTTGTTTTAAAACTATTATACAGTATGATAAGTGGATTTTAAAACCTCTACATGTAGATTTGATTTTTTTTTAATTTGTGGTGATCTGCCATGGAACATCCCTATTGAATAAGATAGCAGTGGTTGCCCAGACCTCATTGTTGGTTGCAAAGGGTCTCCCATAACAGTGCAAGCTTCAGGTCACTATTATAACATATGTATAATAGTGTGGTCCAAAATCACATAGGGAAAGCTTGATTAAGAGCTTGTGTTAAATTTGAACTCCATCACAAGGTGACCAAGAAACAGAAAAAAGTGAGCACTGCCATTTATTTGTTTCCATTTCAAGCAATGTGTGGAATCATAAGTGTTCATTGGTAAAAGTGTTTTTTTTGTGTGTGTGGTTTTTCCTGTATCCTGAACCGTTGGCATTGATGATGAGATAAAGCAGGCATTCAGCAATTGAGGATGTGCTTTATGCGTGGGCATACATACTGGTCATCCTATAATTTACCATTAGGGTTCCACAGTCACCTGATATGCTTAATAGCCACCACTGTAAATTTGAACTTTTTATTCCTTAACATTTGTCATAACTTAATGGCTTTGAACGTCTAATTTCATTAAAATTACTTTAGCCAAACTTGCTCAAACAAAGAAGGAATTCATTACAAAGATTTTTTTTTTATGTTACATTAATTGCCATTTGCAAATTGTCTGTGTTTATATTGTCAGGGATGCCAGGGGCCATGACCCGGCCGGGACGACGGGAAGGACCGGATGTGGGTCTGCACCCACCCTGGATCACGTGGGGGTTGCCTTCGGGGTTGCTTTGGGGGCCACGGGTACAGGGCATGGAAGCCCTACCCTGTAGGGGCCCGTGGTCACTGCCAGGAGGCGCCCCAATGCCTTGGGGACCTGTTACCCCAGTACTTCCGGCACACCAGGAAGTGCTGGGGGGAAGATTTATGACGGCGCCCGGAGAGCAGCCAGGAGGACAGCCGGAACTTCTGCCACGCTGGGGCGTGGCCAGAGGAGGAATGCCGGGAACACCTGGTGCTCATCTGGGTACCATATAAAAGGGGCCGTCTCCATTCATTCGAGGCTAGAGTCGGATGGAAGAAGGACGAGGCAGAAGAGAGTGGAGGCGGCCCGAAGACAGGCATTTGTGGCCAGGACTGTGATTGTTTAGGGTATTGTGCACGTGACTGAGGTCTGAGTGACCATTGGCTGGGGTCTTAGTGACCTTTATTGTAAATAATTAGTGTAAATAAACGTGTGGTGTTTTAAACAACATGTCCGCCTGTCTGTGTCCGGGCCAGGTTCACAATATGTAATGAGTGAGAGTGGTCCCAGTGATGAAGTAGAGTCCTGTCCAGGCCAATTTGCAGCCATTTGCCCAATCCTAGTGAAGTAGTCTTTGACCCATGAAGCCTGAAATGGATTGAGAAGGTTCTAGAACCTACAGTACTTAATGAACACAGTCCATTGAGGGCCCTCAAACACACCTGAATGTTATGTCATGCGTACATTTTCTAATAATTTGCACGTTGGTCTGACGCAATTTTCTCTTTTGCTTTCCTTCAAATGTTCTATGTGTCATCATTTTTTCTTTCAGCACTATGTGTATAGTTTTATTTTTTTGTCTGTAAACTTTCAGCTTTTGCTTTTATAGTTTTGTATCATTTAATTTTTTTTGTATTTTAATAAGTTTCTTTCATGTTGTCAAGCTGACTACTTTGACATTTTTTTGCATTTTTTTCTCAGCCTTTTTACTGGCAATTAGATGTGTTCAGTATTTGTTTCTACACTGTATTTTCAGTCTTTTTACATAGTAATGATGTCTCTATCTTTAAAGTGTCATTCTGGTCATTAAGAATGTCCTGCTGTCACCTGTACCACACAGGCCAACTTTAATGTAATGTTGGCAGTTTTATTAAAGAACAAACTTTTGCCATTGTTTCTCACAAGCAGGTACCACAAGACTGGACAAAAGATAAGAGAAGAACAAGAGTGTGATAGAATAGACTTTTATTTAGATAAGTTACTTGGGTATAAGCAAAGGAATCCATCAGAGTAAACGTATGCATTAATTAGCACTGTTATGTAAATTCAGTTGTTTATAAAATGGACCTCTGTCCTTATTTCTTTGGCCATTCTGATCATTCTTTAACAGACTACTGTGTTGAATACTCGCTATTCAGCATTTGCTGAAGAGATTATTAAAGACAGAATGATCAGGTTTCCTTCTCTCTGGTTTCTGATTAAAAGATGTTTTATCAAATTTGTCCTAGTAGGGGATAGGTTTCTTTCTTTAAATAAAATGTCAATTTCTTCCACAAATCTTCCTCAATCACTTGTATCACAAAGGCTCACTAGTTTCTGACTAAAAGACGTTTTATGAAATTTGTCCTAGCAGAGGATAAGTTTTTTTCTTTAAATAATATGTTGATTTCTTCCACAAATCTTCCTCAGTCACTCGTATCACAAAGGCTCACTAATAAATTCTAGTGCAGCAACAGTAGTCAGATTCTTCAGCGTGAGCCCTGAGGGACGAGTGCCTTTAGGTTCTTGATTCAGAGAGGTATACATTTTTGAGTTTAGATTTTTGTGGTAACAGTTTGCCTTCTTGTGACAGTGTTTTTATTTGAGTGATTAAAGCTCATCTTCAAGTCACAGAGAATTTCCAAGTTTTGATTTTTGTTATGGCTGATCAAAGATCTCTAATGTTTACTGTATGTGAAGAATTTCTTTTTTATGGTGACAGCTCCCAGTTGCAGTGCATTTACAAGGTTTAGTTTTGTTGCAGTTTGCCTTCATTTTCTTGGATAGATCTGAGTAGTGAACAAGTGCTATTAGATATCTACTGTATGGTACTAATGTTAGCATAACAGATCACAGACTTTTGAAAAAAGGCTTCTTTTCAGTCCCCCTTGCAAAAGATATGCAGTTCTCCTGGTCTGTTGTTAATAACACCTTAGCTGTTGCTTACTATCACCATTTTGACAGCGGACTATTTGGGATGTTCGGTGGGTGGTGAAAGAGCAATAATAAGCACCCTTGTCACAAATTGTGGAACATTTTCAGTATTTCATGACTGGCATAACAATAATGTAAATATTTAAATTGTAAGGAAGGTAGTGGGTCATAAACTAGCAATATCAGTGGCATCTGAAGACAAATTTAGCACAAAAGAAATGGCCATTAATTTATAGCACAGTTTAAAGGTTGGCGTGATAAAAATCACTCGCTACGATAAACACGCCATCTGGATGAATATTTTACAGACCGTTCATAGTATTGTGCAGTTTAGCCAACGCCAGCTTAACATTAGGTTGGGGAGGGATATAAACTGAGGAATACAACTGCAAATTCATCAGCAGATAGAAAGGTCTGCACTTCAGTGGTATGAAGTCCAGAGAACAATATTGTTCAGCAATGACCATGGAGGTGCACCAAGCATTAATTACATATACTGTATGCACACCCCACTGCCTTTGTCCTTACCGGAGTAAGCAGTCTAATCCGAGTAGTGGACAGTCTGGTCTGTCTGCAAGCTCAAAAGCCACAATTGGGATGTTAGTGTTCAGTCAGGTTCTGATAAAAAACGGAATTGCAGCTGTTTCTTCCTGTGGGACGAAATCCTCTCAGTTTGTCAATTTTATTGACTATATGAAGTGAGACACAAAAATAACCAGATTGGTAAAAAAAAAATGTATTGATAAATTACAGCATTCTAAACATTGTTACCTTCTATATACTCCCCCTCCTGATCTCTACACCGCTCCATACGTATCTTCCATTGATTGAAACAGTGCTGAAAGTCTTCCTGATTGAGGCTCTTCAACAGGCTTGCTATTGCTGTCTTCACTTCATCCATTGAAGAAAAATGTGTTCCCTTCAAGTCACTTTTGATTTTCAGGAACAAGTAAAATTCACAGGGAGCTAAATCAGGAGAATCAGGAGGATCATTGAGGACAGCAATGTTTTTGTCAGTCAAAAATTGCTGTACAGAAAAAGCAGTACAATTTTTTCGAACAATCTGATTCACAGTTTTGATGTTTTCATCCATCCGAGACAAGCGTGGGCAACCTGGACATTGAACGATTTCCACATTTTCTTCTCCGTCCTTGAAATGTTGGTGCCTCTTAATAACTTGTGTGCAAGACAAACTGTTATCACTGTACACTGTTTTTATCATTTCATTCATTTCTTGTGTTCGACATTATAGCAGAAACTCATGTAGTGATTGTTGTGCAAATACTGACTGGGCTATTCATAGGATATACCTAGCCGGTCGTCGGTTTGAAAGAGCATGCAGGAGGGGATATAATTCTATGATACCATACCAGTCCGGTTATTTTTGTGTCTCACCTCATAGACTGGGTGTTTGCGTCAAACAGACTGGATAGAGCAGGTTTGTTCGGGGAGTTCTTTAGTCTAGCATGGATGTCGGCTCTCTTACCCAGCTTCTGCTTCCTCTCCCGTCTCTGCCTACGCCATCTCCTCAACATTTCACTACATTCAGAACCCATCAATATTGCATTACTGTGCTGTGCGAGCTCAGAATGTTGTAAAATTCCATTTGTCTGTTCATTGATAAGTTAATCTACTCTGCATCAAAACTCAAATAAAAAAGTCAAAGAGTAATCATATTAAAATAATAATACTCACCTATACTTTAAATATTCTAACTAGCTTTTCTATTACAAGGTCATGGGGAGTTGGTGTCTGTCCTGGCGGAGTTGGAAACAAGGTAGGAACAAATACTGAGTGTGGGGACTAGTTCTTCACATGGCATGCTGAAAAAAAATAATGCAATTTAAATTCACTAAATAACCTAATGTACACAAATTTGGGATGTCCAAGGAAACCATATAGACACAATGGATAACATGCAACTCAATACTGATAGGGAACTGAGAACAACAGAGTTGTGAGGCTGTACAGATAACAAAAAATTCTCTACATTTGAAGTACATCGCAACTCCAGTTTCCATTCTCAGGATTCTGTTAATGCATTGCTATAGTGCCCATCGATGTTGCTAAGTACAATCCACAATGAATTGTGTCACAAAGGCTCCCTAACAATTTCTGTCGCAGTAATATCACCTCTTGTTCTGAGATGTTAGATTCTACAGCGTGAGCCTTGGGGAACAAGTGCCTTTAGGTTCTTTAATCAGAGAGTGTAGATTTTTGTGCTGATAATTTGCCTTCTCCTTTTGAGAGATGAAAGCTCATCTTTCTGTCACAGAGACTTTTCAGTTGCTGATATCTGTACAGACAAGTGCTACCATGTCAGTATAAAAAGGAAATCTTTGATAGTTAACTTTGAAACTATCAAGTTTGTTATAATGTTATGTCACAGAGTCCTCAATGAGCTCAGAGAAGCAATTGTTGCTGGGTTGTAAGGCCATCTCAACATCTTAAAACTCTTTAATTAAACCGTGAGAAAGATTATTTAGGTGCACAGAACATTCAAGAACATTCAAGAAAGTTGTTAATCTTCCAGGAGTAGAAATTCCAGCACATTCACCTAAAGATCACAGAGAAAAAAAAAATCTATGTAAAGGAATCTTCTGACTTCTATTTATGGGTTAAACATAAAAGTTAATTAATATACCATGATTGACTTTCATGGAAGTGTAGCCAGGAGAAATACATAAACATGGCAAAAGGGAATAAGGTTTTCAAAAAATACAGTCTAGGACTTTCACTAGCTTAGTCATTCATGGCCTCACCCCATGCATCCAGTCCCCAGCCATCACATGCAGTCTAAAATAGGGCCCTTGATGTCAAAGTTCAAAAAAATACTTTTAATGTCCCAAAATATAACAAAATGTCTTTTAAGGGAGAGTAACTGGCAAACCTTTAGTCTGATAAGGCAGCACAAATCAAATAATCTTTATAAGTGAAGAATTTATTAAATAAACAAAAAAGAAGGAAAAATAAGAAAATGAGCAAAAACAGAGGTAGAAAAGAAATCAAGTCCAATATGTAATCCAGAAATCAGTAATCACAAAAAGAGAAGTAATAAATCAAAACCACAAACGTACACTTTCCAGACGTCAATGAACCACTGAAGGACCAACTCCTCAGCCTCATATAAAACTTCTGAAGATGGTATTTCAGCAGTGACATCAGGGTGATCCACCTGCAACCAACAAGGAATATACTGAAAATGTAATGCACAGCATATAACTAATCAACAGTTCTGTATACTGGGATATTCTAGAGGTGAATGTGTGGGGACAGCTAAGCCTTATCCAAAACTAATCATGTAACTGAACAGTGATTCTAAGCATATCCACACCTGAAAGCCTAAAAAAGAAAAAAATCATTGAAATGCTTTAGTGGAATCTTAATAGGGCTGTGTACAAACAAATACCGTCAAATATCAATAAAATGAAATAGTGTTACAAAAAGCAGTGGGCCAAAATTCCTCCAGTATGATGTAACAGACTGATAATCTCAAAGAGAAAATAAATTGTTTTGGCATTTGGAATGTGGGAAGAAGTTAATAAAACAAGGGTGCCAGGCTGGCCAAGAATTCTTTTTCTTTTGCTAGTTTATAAGATTCCCTTTGTTAAAATGGAAATTTTTTCGGTTGTGTATCTGGAATCTCATTTTTGCTGCACTGGCAAGTCTAGGCAAATAAAAACACTTGTGGTTTTTAAATTCAAAATCTGTGCCATGCCTGCCTTCTGTTACATACGTCTGTGTGAATGAATGAAAGAAATGACCTGGAATGTGTACCTTTGTCTTTGACTTCAGTTAGGACCTAAATCTGGATATGCTCCACAGACCACCTTAAAATTCCAACACAAATATATTGAATTTATTTATACACTTCTCATTAAAAATGCATGGCTCCTTAAAATGAAGCCTGATCAGCAATTCATGTGGCTGCTAAAGCATCCTACAGTGATTCAGCAGATTGTCAGAAATAACCGAGGTGGAAAAACAGTGCCAGTACATGGGGATCAGGAAGTGCAAACTGATTTTAGAAACTGAGATGAAATAATGAAAACGTGAGTGCTGAGTACTTTTAGATTTTGTGCTTGCATTTTTGGGGAGGGTTTGGTAATGTGGCACAAACTGTATAGATAGATGAAAAATCCCAGAGATGGCAAAAATAAGCAATTAGATGTCCACTCCATTTAGACTTGTACTTCTCATGTCTGTTTCCTGAGAATGAGGAAAGCTGTAGGCTCCATGCATTTGTGATTCCACATAGTGTGTTCTAGGAGGTGCTTCTCCATTTATCATGTTTCAGAGTGACATGTCCCTTTTCTCCAAGGTCGTTTAAGAACCGACAATTTTTTTTTCCCTTAAAAGATAAAAGGCAGTTTGTGGCTATGTAAAAGGTCACAATTACATTTTTTTTCAGAAACATCTGCTCAAAAATGTTGCTCATTTAAGATAATACTTCTCCAAACATAACCAATTAACCTTGAGGACATGTGAATGTACAACTAAGTATCCATCCATCCATCCATGTCCTAACCCGCTGAATCCGAATAGGGTCACAGGGGTCTGCTGGAGCCAATCCCAGCCAACACAGGGCACAAGGCAGGAACCAATCCTGGGCAGGGTGCCAACCCACCGCAGGACACACACAAACACATCCACACACCAAGCACACACTAGGGCCAATGTAGAATCGCCAATCCACCTAACCTGCATGTCTTTGGATTGCAGGAGGAAACCGGAGCGCCCGGAGGAAACCCACGCAGACACGGGGAGAACATGCAAACTCCACGCAGGGAGGACCCGGGAAGCGAACCCGGGTCTCCTAACTGCGAGGCAGCAGCGCTACCACTGCGCCACCGTGCCGCTTGTACAACTAAGTATTTCCAAGTTTAATTTCTGTAGAACTTTACAAAAAGCAATTTTAAGTAAGTTTGAAATAGCATTATTTGGACCTACTTTCAAATCCCAGCCTAGGCGTTTCCTGTGTAGAGCATGAATGTTCTCTGTATATTTGCATGGCTTTTTCTCCATGTACTCTATATATTCTCTCACAGTCTAAACATGTGCAAATTGAAGATATCCTACTGTCTTTGGCTGTGTCTTTCTTTGGACTGGTGCCCCATCCAGGATTGGTTCCTGCCTTGTCCTCTATGCCGTAGTGATAAGTACAAAAGAAATCTGACACGAGAGAGAAGACTATTCAGTCCATCAAGCTTGTTTGTTTAACTAATAACTAAGTTGTTCCAATTTCTCATCCAGATACTTCTTAAAGGTTGTGAAGGTTTTTTGTTTTGATAATGTGTTTCACACTCCCACAACTCTTTGCGTAGCTTCAGACTTAAATGCACTTCCCTTTAACTTCCACTGCTGTCCATGGGTATGGGATTTGGTACAGTATTTAGTCAAGAATTCTACTTTATCAATGCCTTTGAGAATTTTGAAGATCAGGATTAGGTCACCATGCAGTCTCCTCTGCTCGAGACTAAAGAGGTTTAATTCTCCGAGTCTGTCAATGTAAGACATGTCCTTAAATCCTGGGATGCACTTGCTTGTTCTCCACTGCACAGCTTTAAGTGCTTCTTTTGTCTTTGTTGTAGCGTGGTGACCAGAACTACACACAGTAGCCTAGATGCAGTCTCACCAGTGCTTTATATAATGTCCCTCATTTTATATTCAACAGGTTTTATAAGCCTCTGGCTCCCCGTGACGGTTAACTAGATTAAGAAGATTTTGTAGGTAGTTGGATGGATCATACGCACAATAACAAATTGTAGAAAAATGCAAAAAAACACTTTTAGAACTTTTAAGCTTAAAATACATGTGGAGATGGAAATCTCGATGTCATGGACTAAACACATGAGGTTTACAATGAGGAAGATATTTGCAGGAATTCCTGATTTAACACAACCTGGGGTATATCTCAACGAAAAAGAGACATTTTTTCTTTATTGCTGTACTTTTCTATTTACACTTTCTTCATTTTTAGTAATTCTTGCCGTTCCAGCTTCAATTGTCTTCTTTAACCAAAGTAAGCAGAAATGCTATGAAATGTTAGCAGTGTCCTGCTTTAGAGATGCTATCACTGATGGCACATATCTTCTGTTAATGATATTTGGATCAGGTCGGGGAGTTACCACTGTAGCCATAGAAGGAGTGAAAAGGCCTCTATTCTAAGATGATCTTCCTCGCTGGTGTGAAGGTCAGATCAATCTACAGACAAAGGGAGCATTTAGGAAGTATGCAAAAAGGTGACTAAAAGTAATTTTTATGGTGGACAGTTCACCTCATCAGCCAGAAATGAGCAAAATATTGAACTGTTTGTGTCTGTGCTTACGTAAAGACTTGTCACTAAAATTTCATCTTTCCATCCATAATCTAATCTATTCATCCATTTGATTGTCATACAGTTTACAACTTATACCGACAGCACTCTGAGAAAGAAAAATGCCAGCCCCGGAAAGAGCGAATCAAAGTTTGTGCTTTTCTTAAATAGTTTTCATATCTTTTAAACACAATGCACTTGATTAGGTTCAACATAAAATAGCTTATCTTTGTCCTGTTTTTGTTTGGATACAAGTCAAAGTAAATTAACAAATCACTTCTTTTTGTTTTTATTATCATTTTCCATACTGTAACAACTATTTTTGAATTGGGGTTGTACAATTTAATGTGGACCCCACCCAGAGGGTTTTGATGCTACTGACTGGAGTGTTTGCTTTCCTCTCCACTATTGTCAACTGACCATAGTTCGTAAAGACTACCCAGCAGATCATCGGCTGTCTTTTACCCTCTCTGAATGAACTGCACAGCTCTCGCTGCCTCAGGAAAGCGGAAAACATCTTATTAAACACCTCACACTCCACTAATGACATATTCCAACTGTTGCCATCAGGCAAAAGATATAGGAACATCAAAACAAAGCTAAATAGACTAAATAACAGTTTCTACCCTGTTACTATTAGGGCACTGAATGCAACCTAATCACCTCCAATGCAGCAGTGCAATAGATGACATCTTGTGCAATAGTGTTTCATGAGCAATTAAGGTCTTATGGTGAATGTTGGTGTTCTACGTCATTTCTTCTTATCCTTTCCTTCCCTTTTGTAATTATATTTATTTATATTTTGACACCGCATGGACTGCACCTAATTTCGTTGTATTTGTTACAATGACAATAAAAATATTCTGATTCTGCTTCTGATAATAGACAGACGTTGTTTTCTATGTTTGGTCATCAGTTTTAAAGTGCTTTCTTTTCCTGAATGTCTGAACAAATCTGTATATTTCTGAATTTAATATTTTGTGAAATGTATACTTGCATTTTATGCGAGGACTTGTCACTGCACTCTGTGCCTGCACCCAGTGAACAGTGCTATAGAAAAATAAACTGAATTGAATTGATTTGAATTTTCTTCTCTGTGTTTCATCAGTGGAAAACCAGAGAAAATACCAACAGAGTGTAATTGCAGACCGCAGTACCTATGAGGTCAGTCATGCAATGCCCCAACATCACAAAACGCCCTCAACGTCAGTCATGTAACAACCATCGCATTAGACTATGGTTAACATTAGGGCCCCGTTACACTATAGTTAACATTAGGGTTGCGGGAGGGTTATCTGACTCAAAGGGCATTTTGTGACTGACGTTGAGGGCATTACCTGACCTATATCATAGGTATTGTAGGCTGCAGCTAGACCCTTCTCGTAAATACAGTTAGGATGTTTTTATTAAAATTTGAAGGCAGAGAAACCCCACAGAAATTCTTATTTCATAATTTACACCATTGTTTTGAGTAATTGTGTACCTCAGTGCTATATGATCATTATTTTAGATCATACTTTTTGGTCATTTGTAATCATCAACCAAGATGTTCTTCGGGTATTAAAATGTGAGAATGTTTCCCAAAATTCTCCCTCACACGCATCAGTTATTTAACCAGTACCTTCCTTTCACAGGGACGGATTACTCTGAAAGCAGACGTTTCATAAAGTGTATTCTGCTTCCTGAAACTACATGGTTTGGAAAGCCATGGCTTGCTGGTGTAATGTAATTGTTCTTGGTGCTCTTCACCCCAATTAACCCTTTGCATATAATTCTGTCTCACTCTTTTGTGCTACCTAAAGTGCTTATTGAAAGACTACAGAGTGTAGAAAGGTAAGAATCAGCTTGGACTGGAGGACTAAAGCAAGATAGTGAGTGAAACAGCATTGGAAAGCTTCATGATATTGTATTTATTGTGATTTACAAGTCTTTATTAATAAAAGTTGTTTGGTATAGCTGTGGCAAAGGGGAATTAGTGTGAGTCTTGTCAAAACATGGGGTTTGCAATGTAAATCTCCAGTTAATTGCAGAGTAGCAAAGATGGAAAAATCAGCAAAAGAAAAAATACAAACTCTGTCATTAACAAGAAAGCAACTGTTCCAGTTCCACACCAGTGATCCATCTTCAAATGCTGGTTGGAACTGTTAAGTGCTTGAAGTATGGAGACCTGCAGGGCAATCTCTGATTGAATAAATGGAAAACCAAATCCTTACTCGGAGTTGCCTATAAATCAGTCCCCGTAAGGCTCACAGTATTCTCCTGCATATGACAGTCTATGGGTTACTTTATAGTGAAACAGAGCCTAATAATTGGGGACACTAAATTGACACCATATGAGTCACTACAATGGATCAACACCCTCCCTGGGAGTGAATCACACTTTCTGCCAAAAGTAGCTAGGATAGACGGACAAGGAGTGTGATGATGCCACCTTTCCAAAGCTAAAATGAAAACAGAATTCTCCTGGGCTAAAGGCAAAGCTCCAATAGCACAGCAGGCCGTTTGTTTGCTTTTATGTTTCATGTGGTGTAATAGAGAGTGTGAAATCTTGGCTTTGGATCCTAGAGGGGAAATACCAGCAGAGCTGCACAGCAAAAACCAGTCATAATAGAATATGTTAATTTTTTTTTGCCTTTAAGATACTGTACTGCGGTGGGTAGACCTGCTGCTTTTCAGGTTCAATTCCTGGCCTGGTCACCGTCTGTGTGTAGTTTGAACATTCTCCTTACAGCCAGGAGTGCTTTTTAAGGACACCCTCATTTAGTCAACAATCCTGCATGTGTATAAATAGTATATATATATATATATATATATATATATATATATATATATATATATATATATATTATTTTTCTTCAGCCGTGGGGCACATCTTCCCTGTGTCCCACAGGCCCAACACAGTCCCAAAACAACACACAAAGTAAATCACCCCAAACCACACTCTTCTTGCTCCACTACTCCTCCCAGGCAGCTTTACCCTTCTCCTCCCGACTCTGGCACCTAGATTAGTGACTGTAGGCTCCTCCCTGGAAGTGCTCCAGCTGCTCGTTGACCTGCTTCAGGCTGCACTTCCGGGTGTGGCTGCAGTCCAGCCCACATGGGCTCGTTAAGCCATGCAGCTCCCCCTGGCAGTGACCATGGTGCCCAACAGGGATGAGCTCCAGTGTTCCACCATTGTGGCCCCGATGCAACCCAGGGTGGCTGCCACCAAATGTTCTGGGGGATGTAGTGTGCACCCCATGGCTGCTCCCCGGATCCAGCATTAAATAAATGGGCATGGGTCCCGCCGTCCGCCACTATATATATATATATATATATATATATATATATATATATATATATATATATATATATATATATATATATATTTTTTTTTTTTTTATAGTGGAACAGAGTGATTTGCAGAGTCTCAAAAATAGTTAGGGTGCCAGCTTGTCTACCCTGTTTAATTGCATGGCAACTCAAATAAGAGTGAAGTTTCAAAGAAGAAAGAGACACAGTGGGTGCTAGAATATAAATTAATCACATAATCAGCATTGTCCTATCATTTCTAACTGGGAGCTCCATCCAGCTGGGGGCTCAGGTCAGAGGTGAGACACCTCCTTCATTTGGAGAGCCATTTTTATGTGCTTTGGACTGGAACGGGTGGGTCTTTTGGAAGTCCTGGCGGCATGGTCAGTCGGCCTACTGGAGATTCTTCTCTGAGCTTTGCAGGGAAGAGACAAGACAGTTAGCTACAGTGCCCTCTTTTGCTTCAGGGAGGAGCCGCACACCTGATCAGAGCTGCTATGGTGGTCATCAGACACGAATGTTTGACACATATATATATATATATATATAGTCCACTAATGTATAGACAGCTTGCACACCATTAAAAAGACCTGAAACACACCAGAAAATGGATGGACACTGATTTGCAGCTCAGGCTTATTTATGGAACTTGGGTATTTTAAAAGACCTACAGTGCTAGAACATTATGTCAACATTTAATATTTACTTACAAGATTGCTTTGTATTTAGGCTAATGCTATGGCGAGTGAGTTAAGTAATTCTTATATGCCCCATGGGCTAATGCTGGCACAGTGGTGCTGAGGTTAGCACTACTGCCTCAAAGAAACAGAGAACTGGCTTCTTTTCTTGACCAGGTCACTATCTCTGGCTCTGTGTATTTTTCTCTATACCCACATGGATTTATTCCAAGTTCTATGGTTAATTTGATTTATTCCAGGTACTGTAGAAGATGTGAGACACCATTTGCATTTTCTTCAAGACATTATTCCTCTGGTTTTATTGCTATAATCAGTTCTGGACAATAGGGGCACTCCGAACTCATTCCGAAATTTGGGTAAGGTAGCATTTTATTTTAAAAGTAAACACATGGACAAAACATACACAAACAAGCAGAATAGAAGCAGAACCCTGAGGAGTGCCTGGGCCTTCTTAAACAGGTCTAGACACCTCATCTAACAAGAGGGGTGCCAACTGCAATGCCCCTGTTTACCTTCCTTTCTGCTTTGTGGCACCCAACCTTGTTCTTTCTCTCTTTCTAGTTTCATACTCATCATTCAACTAACCAGAAGGGAATTTCAAGCACAGCCAGGACAATGTGAATTGTGAATTTCCCCTTGGGATTAATAAAGTATCTATCTATCTATCTATCTATCTATCTATCTATCTATCTATCTATCTATCTATCTATCTATCTATCTATCTATCTATCTATTTACTTTTGGGGACACCCCTAAATTATCTTCTGGGTCAGACATGACTTTTAAAAATTCTGGAATTTAATCCTAGCCCATAGTGGCCCTAAGTACCATCACTTTCTATTTAAAGGGTCATGTAACCCCCAGACTACAATGGGTACCAGGCTTTCCTGCAACAATTTGTTGGACTGCTGTCAGACCATTTGTCATTCCTGCTGTCCTTCTTTATATTGTGATCCCCAGCTTCCAGGTCTTCCTTGGCTTCCTATATCACTATTATATTGAGGATTGCTTGTGTTCTTTTCTTTGTATTGTATTGCATTGATCCCCTTTTTTGACACCCACTACACTCCCAACCTACCTGAAAAGGGGTCTCTTTTTGAACTGCCTTTCCCAAGGATTCTTCCATGTTTTCCCTGCAAGGGTTTTTTCCTTGTCTTCTTTCAGAGTCAAAGCTGGGGGGCTGTCAAAAGGCAGGGCTTGTTAAAGTCCATTGCGGCACTTCTTGTCTGATTTTGGGCTATACAAAAATACATTGCATTGTATTTTATTGTATTGTATGGAGCATCACATTCCATGATAGTAGCAGCCCAGTAACACTGGCACAACCATATAAGTGAACAATGTCAGTGCTTCCACTGCTGGGGCTTCTTTTGATGCAGCTCCTGTCCTGAATGGAGCAGTACTGTTAGAAGTGCAAGTCCCAAGTGAGTCTTTTTTTTAAGTAAGCATCTATCCCTTTTCTGAAGTCATTTACTCAAATTCAGGGCTGTATGGAGCCAGAGCATTCTGTAACAGTTTTAGGCCCAAAACAGGAACCAGTTATGGATGGGATGCCAGACCATTGCACAGCACACCCAGACCGATTGTGGTCCAGTTTGGACTTCACTGTTATCCTATTTCCTTTTGCAAGGATCCCTGTAAGCAGATTATGGAGATGTTGCATTCAGATGACATTCTTGTGTTGACTGAAAATTCAAAAAATTGTTTTATAGGTGAGGGTTGACATGACGTTGAGCACTTTGCTCACTAAATTGCCTGGAGAAGGGGCCTGAGATGCCTTGAAAGCTTTCATATTGTAATCATTTTAGTTAGCCAATAAAAGATGTAATTTTGCTTGACTTTTCACTATACATAATCCTGATATTTATTACAAAATCACTTCTGTTCAGCCATGCTAATGAGGCAGTATTCTTCAGCTTTGGCCACACACGCGTTGCACAGCTGTATTAACACATCACCTACGTGCAGTGGGAATGCCAGTGTTACAAGAATGTGTTTTTTTATTTCCCTAATGGCCCTCATCATCTGGCAAATAAAGAGATTCTGAAGCCAAAAGAGTCTCTTCCTCATTCTTTTTGGATTCGGTGTACCTGCCAGTAAAACCAGAAAACCAGTCCATGAGGCCATTCCTGAATGAGTCTCAATTCTGTAGAGCCTAAGCTCCAACATTGTGTTCTTGTTAGTGCCTACTGTGGGTCAGGAATGTGTTCACTTTAACTGCTTTAATGCTTTAGGTTATCTCTAAGAAAGTCCTAAGCCCACCTATCTGAAGCTAAGCAGGTGGACCACATCTTAATCTCGTTAAAAAATAATTACTGACATTCCTCCACTGTAATAATGCAGCTGCAGATTTAATAACAGCATATGAGCACCTGTTTCTCGCCAGCTTTCAGTGTGTGTGTGCTGTACAGATAATGTCTGCCATTATAAAGGTTTCAGATCTTTGGGGAAAGTTAGCCATTGTCCATTTTATAGTTCTGTAGTGTGGGAAGGTGTCAATAATGTTTTGAAGATACCCAGCTGTCCATTTTCGGTGCCTTCTTGATCCTGACAATTTACTGCCAGAAAAGATACAAAACACCGTAAGAGAAATGTAGATAGATACAGTGGATTCAGAATGTATTCAGACCCCTTCACTTTCTGCACCATTTTTGGTGTTTTTGATTTAACTTTAAATTGATAAATTTGCAATTTCTGCCCGTCAATATTCACTCAATAACCCATAATGACAAAGTGAAAACATATTTTCAAAAAGGTTTGCAATTTTACTAAAAATCAAATACTGAAATCTCTCATTTATACATGTTTTCAGACTCTTTGCTCCAAATTGTGGTCAGGTGCATCCTGTTTGCTTTAATTCTCCTTGAGATGTTTTCAAAAACTTGATTGGAGTCTACTTGTAGCAAACTGAATTGAATGGACATCTTCTAGAACGACACACCAATGTGTATGTAAGGTCTCACAATTCACTCTGCATGTCAGAATAACAACTAAGCCAAGGAACTCTATGTACACCTCTATGATCACTTTGTGGTGGGATATAGATCAGGGCAAGGAGATAGAACTATCATATATACTCGCATATAAGTCGGGTCTTGAAACCAAAAAAACTGATTACAAAATCAGTTCAAAAATGAAACAGTTTTTTCTTTACGTCTTCTTGTTTCCTGCAATCTCACACCAGATTCTCAGACAATTTTGTTGCAGCAGCGCAGTTACCAATTTTTTTCACCACTTCAACGACTTTTAATATAAAACCAGCTTCATATTTTCTTCTGATCGAACGCTCCATCGTAGAAAAGGGATGCTCTTACGATAAAGGTGTATGAGGGTGTGAGATACAAAAAACACAAAACAGTGCAAACGCCACTTCGGAATAGTTCGGGTATTACCGTGTGGTCACGTAGGCACAATACACAATACCATGGTTACTCTCTCAGGTGGAAGTTAGCATATATAATCTCTTGGACTAATAGTGTGAGTTTTCTGCATACGGCCGACATTATAAAATACCGGAAAGTATAAGATAAAATCCAGCCCTGGTTTATCCACGGAGAACTTAAACGCAAGTATATACGGTATTTCTAACACTTTGAGTGTTTGATCACAGTGGTCTCAATAATTGTGAAATGGAAGAAGACTGGAACCATTAGTAATTTTCCTGAGTAAGCAGGAAAAAGGGCCTTGGTCAGGGAAGTCCTAAGAAGTTCTGTCCTGTGCTGAAATGGAAGAACCTGTTGGAAGGACAACCATCTTAGCAGCACTCCATCAAGCAGGTGTTTTTGACAGTGTGACTAGATGGAAACAGTATAGAAAGGACTCTGAGAGCTGAGGAAAACAAATGAGAACTCTATGGGCAAAACTCCAAGCACTATGCCTGGTGAAGACCAGGCACTGCTCTTCACCTGCCTAAAACCATCCCTACAGTAAAGCATGTGGTGGCAGCATCATAACCACCAGTTATCAAAGTGCTTCTCAGTAGCAGGGACAGACAGAATGGTCAGAATTGAGGGAAGGACGAATACCCTTAAATACTGAGCATTCATTGAAGAAAACCTGCTTCAGAGTACATGTGACCTCAGGCTAAAGCAACTGTTTAACTTTCAACACAACAATGAAGAATTCTGCCAAGACAGTTCTCGAGTGGCAAGTGTCTGGAGAACACATCTCTAATTGTTGTTGAGTGGCCTAGCCAAAGCCCAAACTTAAAATTCATAGAACATTTGTATAGAAATCTAAAGATGGCTGCTTACAGATGTCTTCCCATACAACCTAATAAAGCTTGAAATGATCTGCAAGGAAGAATGCAATTAACAGCCCAACTACGGGTGGGCAAAGGAAAGAAAGATATCAGTTTTTGATTTTTATTAAGTTTGTAAACCTTTCTGAAAATGTTTTCACTTTGTCATTATGGGTTAGTTAGTATAGATTGATAGGCAAAAATAGGCTATTTACCCATTTAAAATTAAATCTACAACATAATAAAGTGTGCAAAAGTGAATACTTTCTGAATCTGCAATAGATAGATAAATAGCACTCTATTTGTCCCAAGGGGAAGATTTTACAGAAGCTCAATAAATAAATCTATACTAATAAAAGGCAAAGCCCTCACTGACTCACTGACTCACTCATCACAAATTCTCCAACTTACTGTGTAGGTAGAAGGCTGAAATTTGGCAGGCTCATTCCTTACAGGTTACTGACAAAAGTTAAGCAGGTTTCATTTCGAAATTCTACGCGTAACGGTCATAACTGAATCCTACTTACGTACATATATACCTCCATAGCCTGCAGCTCGGTCGCCGTGTGAAGCAGCGTTGCATCCCCCATCCCCACGCCTCCCACGTACAGTCGACCCTTGACATATGACCAACCTGACACGCGAACAACTTGACTTACGACCAAAATTTTTTTTGTGATTTACGACCAACATCTTGCGTTACGACCCGAATGCGGTCACGTGTATCCGCTTGTGCAATTGTAAACAAACAGCCGAGAGTGTTCGTAAGCATCAGTCGGAGCCCAGATACATGTGTTTGTGGATGTAATTTCGGTCAGTGCAGTGATTTATCTATCTATATATATAATTCACTAAGACCATGGCAAGCAAGACGCATAATTGCTAAGGAAGGAAGAGAAGGTAATGAAGGTAAAGAAAGCGATTGTTAAGGGATATTGGCTAGCGGGCTGGTGCGGCACATGATGTCGTCATCAGGCTGAGTCAGCACCGGCTTGCTTTGGAGTGTATTATTACAGCAGTTCACAACACGGCCAGCTTTGAACTGAGTGCTCATCTACTGTCATTATTAACTTGAGAAACAGCGATCACAATCGAAACGAAGAAGGAAATAGTGCGGAAATATGAGAGTGGAGTTCGTGACTGATCTCGCTAATATGCATGTCGAAATCCACCATCTCGACAATTTTACAAAGAAAAGATTTGCATAAGGTGGCTCCTTCTAAACAATAACTACCTTCCGTTTTAATCTCCTCCTCCTCCCTTCCTGCAGCCCAAAGATGTCAAATTAAATGGTGAGTACAGTATGAAATTGCTGTTTCTGGTAGGCTAGGCACTTTTTATAACTTTTTGGTTAGCACATTAGAAATATTATTGGTGTTTTGGTAAATTATGCGCATTATGCAACCCTTTTTTATTATGGAAAGGTTAAGTAAGTGTTGCTGTGGGAGGTTCGGAGTGCATTATGGGTATTTCCATTATTTCTTATGGAAAAAATAGTCTTGACTTACAACCAACTTGAGTTACAACCAGCCCTCAGGAACGAATTGAGTTCGTAAGTCAAGGGTTCACTGTAGTTGGCGGCCTGCCTATATTGTGTCCCCCATCCCCACACCTCCCACGTAATTGGCTGCCTGCCTATATAAGGCCATCCATCACTCCGGTCTCTTCATTCCCTTCCTTTCTTCACCACTGTATTAATGTCTCCCTGCTGATAATTGCAGCCTTTTTTATTTAATCCATGGCTTCTCCGCTGTTTTATTGTGCTGATAACTGCAGCCTTTTTATTTAATTCACGGCTTCTCCGCTGTTTTATTGTTTGTTTATTACGATTATAGTTATTTTGTAGGTATTTTAGACTAATTTACTGTTCAGGCACCCATTTCCTTTACTGTTCCAACCGTACCCCCATTAACATGTCTATTGAGGTGATCACCATCGATCAAAGAACTGTCACTTACCGAGTGGTTTCCATGCCCGGAGATGCCGTCTGCCTTTTCCATTCTTTGTGTTACATATTGCACGGCCATATCAGGCTCACTCTTGATATCCGGAGGAACATTGTGTCTTATGTATTGAATGACAGCGACAGGTTCAAGGTGTGGACTGATGACGGTACAGGAGATAATTATACTACAAAGGAGCACTATGAGAGTGAAATGCTTAAGCCCTTCACCTATGCTTCTGCATGTGAGTTGATGGCTGCCGCTGAATTGTTCGATTGTAGCTTTCAAGTGTACTGAAATGGCCAAATATTTTACACCTTTGGAGAACCGCCAATGCGTCTTAAACATCTGAGATTCACAGGTGACGATTTGAGTAGTGGACACTTTGATGTTTATGAATGTTTCAACTCTCAAAAGCTGGGTGCAAAGTTATCAATGAAACCGGTTGTATGCTTACAACGCTTGACAGATGCCGAATGTCACTTCAATACAAGTCCTGCAAATACTAACGTAATTGAAACAAACCATGAAACTGAAACCGATTATGACAGCAGCAATCCAAGCTGTGAGTAAACAGTAAAAAGGAGGCGTGTCAGATGTCGTGGTACATTTTCTGATGCAGCTAGATGGAAACAACTTCGTGACGCTGCCGCCAAATACTCGCAGAAAAATCCACCAGTTAATAGACACGCTGTCGCTAAATACTCGCAGGCAATTCCACAAGTTCATAGACACACTGCCGCTAAATATTCACAGGCAAATCCACAAGTTAATACAGGGAATGCCTGTTAAACATCTTAGATTCACGAGTAGCGATTTGGGTAGTGAACACTTCAATGAATGAAACCTGTTATCTTTACAACAGTTGACAAACATGGAATGTAACTTGAACACAACATGTCCTCCAAATACGAACCTGATTGAAAGAAATAATCATAATCAAATCCTTGATGACAGAAACACTCATAACAGTGACAAAACAATTACATTGACAATCATGTTACGTTATTTTTGAAATGTTTCCTTTTCTTTTTCATAACTTCTTTAACACACTACTTTTCCGCTGCGAAGCACAGGTATTTTGCTAGTACATTTATAAATAACAATGCTAAACACTCTCAAATACACGTCAGATTTTCTCAGAAGAAAGAAAACGTCTAACTTGGCAGTCACAGTCACAATGAGGCATAATGCAGACATATTGATGTTGGTATAAAGGAGTCCCCAATTGCGTTTCTTAATGCACTTCTGTTGAATAATTCTTTGCCTGAAAGTCCTCAGTGTTAGTTTATCAGTGAGAGGATGTGAAGCATTGTTCATAATGGCACTCAATTTTGTTTTCATTTTCCCCTCAGCTTCTACCTCCAGGGGGTGAAGAGTGTATCTTATAACTGAGCCTGGCTATATAATCAGCATGTTGATTCAGTTGGCCTCTCTACACAGCGCAGAAAATCATACAGGCCATCACAGATATTTCACAGGTCATCACAGATGTAGTGACCTGAAAGAGCCCAACCATATCTCTGTCCAGATTTCACCGAGTACAAAGAGCACACTTTTCTTACTGGAGATACAAGTTCTGTCACTCAAAGCACATGTTCATTGACATGTTATAATGACTGGAAACATGCTCCTTAGGTGAATCAGCCATCATGGCATAAAATGAGAAAGCACCTATTAGAGGTCTGATTGACATGAATTCTGAATCACTTTTACATTAATAAAGCTTCTTAAGAAAGGTTTAGTTTTCATTCAGATGTCTCACATTTTTGAAACTGCAAAAACTCTTATTTGTCAAGTTTTAAGATGGGGAATCATCAACAGTGCCTTTAGAAAGTATTCAGACCACTTCACTTTTTCACATTTTGTTATGTTGAAGCCTTTTGCTAAAACTGTTTAAATGTACTGTTCTTTTTTCCACATCAGGCAACACACATTACCCAAGAATCCCAATATAAAAACAAAATTTTAGATTTTTTTCTAAGTTTATTAAAAATAAAAAAATAAAATATCACACTGACACAAGTATTCAGACCCTTTACTCCGCACCTAGTTGAAGCACCTTTTGCAATGACTACCGCCTGGAGTCTTCTTGAATGTGATGTGACAAGCTTTGCACACCTAGATTTGGGGATTTTCTGCTATTCTTGTCTGCAGCACCTCTCAAACTCTGTTAAGTTTGATGAAGACCATTGGTAGACAGCTATTTTCTGGTCTTTCCAGAGATGTTCAATTGGGTTCAAGTCCAACCTCTGGTTGGTCAACTCAAGGACATTCCCAGAGTTGTGCTTAAGCCTATGTTGTCTTTGCTTTGCTTTTTCGTGTTGGAAGGTGAACCTCCGGCCTGGTCTGTAGTCCAGAGCTCTCTGGAGCAGGTTTTCATTAACAATATCTCCATACTTTGCTCTGTTCAACTTTCCTTCAACACCGTATAGTCTCCCAGTTCAAGCTGCCGAAAAGGAACTCTACAATATGATGCTGCCACCTCCCTGCTTCACTGTTAGAATGTGATTATGCAGGTGATGTGCGGAGACTCCAGACAAGATGCGTAGAATTGACACCAAACAGTTGTATCTTGGTTTCTTCAGCTGAAAGACTCTTGTTTCTCACAGTCTGAGATTCCTTTAGGAGCTTTTTTGCAAACTCAGTGTGAACTTTTATGGTATTTTACTGAGGAGAGGGTTCCATCTGGACTACTCTGCCATAAAGGCCAGATTGGTGGAGTGTTGGTGATTGGTAGCCCTTCTCAAAGTTTCTATCATAACTTCACGGGTTCTTTGCAGCTCAGCCAAAATGACTTTCAGGTTCTTAGTCAGCTCATTTAGCAAGGCTCTTTTCCAACGATTCTCATTTTGGCCTGGCAGCCAGCTTTAGGATGAGTCAAGGTTGCTTTAAACTTCTTGAATTGAAAAACTATGGAGGCCACTGCACTCTTGGGAGCCTTCAGAGCTGCAGGAATTTTCTGTGACCTTCCCGAGATCTGTGCCACAACACAATGCTGTCTGTAAGCTGAGCAGGCAATTAATTTGACCTTGTGTTTTACTCTGATACACAATGTCAACTGTGGGGCTTTCTATGTTGAATTGACTACAGGTGGACTCCAAACAAAGAACTTCTGAATGATGATTAATAGAATGCGATGCCCCTGAGCCAAATGTCGTGTCCTAGCAAAGGGTCTGAATACTTGTGTCAATATGATACTTAAACTGTTTACTTTTAATACGTTTTCCAAAAATTCTGATTCCTGTTTTTGTTTTGTTATTCTAGGGTATTGATTGTTACTTGATGTGGGGGAAAAATTATTTAAATGATTTTAGCAAAAGGAATGACAACTTTGATAAAAGTGAAAGGATTTGAATACCTTCAGAATGCACTGTCTCTTAAAATAAACATTTTCTAGCACCTCAGTTTACTCTTTCAAAATTTACCTTGGGAGAGTTTATTTCAATGTTTATATTTTCCTCTTTCATATGTTGGATAGCCGCTCCATAAGGCAAAAACGAATCCCCAGTACAAGTTATTGAAATGCATGTAGAGTTATGTATGTTGTCAAGAACTCACCAACATGTTGGCTGCTTCTGTGCCTTCAACACAAATTTTTATCAGGAATAATTTAAAAAAAATATGAGCTACACTTATCTACACCCGATAACAAAACAACAGCACATCAACTGATGCCATGACTTGAGTTGGACTCTGCTGTTTGTGAAAACTACTGAGTCTATTTTACCTCAGGTTTTAACTACATGATGTTGTAAAGTAAAACACATATTTAATGTTCTCTGCTATTACACCAAATTGCATTCTGTTATCTGTTATTTTTGAATATGACTCATTGTTATAAAAATATTTAATAAACAAAAATATAATAGCATTGTCTTTGATTAAGTGAATACATAAAAATCAAAAATGCTCCAACTTTCAAAACAGTTAACTAAGTCCTTGAATGCACCCAATGTTACACCAAGCATACGTGTTTTTAGTTCTTGTGCCAAGACCACAGAAGGATTTCAACAGGATCTGAAGCCCTCCTCCAAGTTCCAAACACCCCCAGGTCCGTATTTACTCTCATGTCATTTTTTTCCACAGTATGGCTGTAGAGTGTTCACCAGCCTAAAATACAGCAGCAAACAACAATTACCTGTGGCTAGGCCTCCACAAACAGACCATGACTCAGTCCATTTTGCTGCTTTGGCAGCCATTGTGTTTGGCCACCTAATTAAAGGAGGAGTTCAGCTAAAGGCACAAATTAGTTTCTGATTAAAGACTGGTTGCAATAGCTGCTTTGAATTGGTAGGTGCATGTTTGAAATAAGGTCACACCATTTCAGCACTGTGTCTGCAGCAATGATCACGACAGATTACAAACTCAAAATATGTTAACATACTATTTCTCTTCAACACAGAAGAAATTAGATTGGTTTTCTAATCCATCTCTGAAACATGAGAATACCTTAGAATGTTTGATATGGCAGCTCCATAAACATAACACCACTTTTCCTTACTTGGAAATTCTGAATTACAGTGGCTTGCAAAAGTATTCGGCTTTTCAGTTATTTATTTGTAAAAATTGTTTGGAATCATGTATGATTTTCATTCCACTTCTCGCGTGTACACCACTTTGTATTGGTCTTTCACGTGGAATTCCAATAAAATTGATTCATGTTTGTGGCTGTAATGTGACAAAATGTGGAAAAGTTCAAGGGGGCCGAATACTTTTGCAAGCCACTATAAGTATGTTAATTCTGAATTAAGCAAGTATGATTACCCAGGAGGCATGCACATGAGTCACATGAGTGTGTTATGAGTAGTGATGAGTGCACCCTGCTGAATTTACTTTGGTTTTTTCGCCAAACTCAGCAAAAAGTCACTGGGGAAGGAGAAGCTGTGATGGTTTTGAGTGGATTATAATGGTGCAGTGGTGCTTTAAGTGCCCCTGATGGCTAGGGAAGTATCTGCCAAGCTATGCTGGACTGAATATTGTGGCCAAAAATGTGACCTGAGATGTGAGGCAGCAGTGATATCCTATTATCATCGTCCCTCCCTAAGAGAACTAAATATTAGAACAGGAAGCACAAATTCACAGATTCCACAGATTTAATTGTGGGTACTCGCCTATCTCAAACCAAAAAGTTCAGTTTGCTTTTTTTCCTACGCTTTGGCTCATTCACTGCCACTGTTACTAAATAAGTGCAACACTAAAGCACGTGGATCCCTCACTGTTTCTTGTTTGCATCAGCTGAAGAGCACTCTGGGAAATACTATTAATAGGGCAATCTCAGTATTACACCCAGGTCCAACAGAGTGTAGTTGCAGACCTATGAAGTCAGTCATGTAATGCCCCAACATCCCAAAACTCCCACAACTGCAAGCTCAAGAATGGAGGTGATGAGTCCTTCAGTACACAGTGTGCCTCTGCTTTAGCGAGGCTGTCTCCCTCAATCAAGTTGGTTCCATGCCGAAGTCTCCATTCAGGCCATCTTTAATCAAAAGCACTGGTTCTGAATTTTGAAACCATTAAAATATGGCATTGGTTGGTTGTTTTTAAATCCTTTATATAATGCACACATACATACATAGTAAAGTAGCAGGTCTGGATGTGTGAACTTGAGGGGTGCCTCTGCATTACCAGACAACAACATTTTTAATTACTGTGGTTATTTGTGTGGGGTAGAAAATGCAAGGGCTGGGGGTTCAGTTCCTGATGTTGGACCCACTGCAGCAGGTGCTACAGGAAAAAGGATGCCACTTAAAATATGTATTGAAGTGCATGTATAGCGAATAAGAGCTAAGCCTCAGGCTACAGCCTTTACTTCCTTTATTGTATGCCTTGGGGATTTGCAGTAGGCAGCTGTTGGTGTTGCTTTAGATTTGGTAACAAATGGCTTTGCAAACCTTTAGTAAAGACATGTTGTTGAGTATAACATCTTTTATATATTGTTTCTTATTAATAATGTTTCATATCTCACAGCAGAATAGAACCAAGCACGTTTACTAACCAACTTGATATCTCCTTTCCCTGCTCCTCTGACAAAGGAAACAATTCACGACATTGCCAAAATCCCTGTGAACTGCCAACCATTTGATCAAAAGATCGCAAGGTTTTTGGGTAATCTAAATACTGAAGGTGTAGCAATAAATTATCTTCAAGCAGGTTTGGTTGGGAAGATAACAAAGGAGTGATTAGGAAACTGGCAATCGTTATACAAAAAAGTGTTTGACTTCACAGTTAAGGATCTGGGCTTCAGTGCAAAAGTTCTTTTTTCTGTAAAAGCAAATTTTCTTCATTGTAAAGACAAAAAAAGATTAAAAATAGTTACCTTTCTGCATTTTTAAATTAATAACTTTTTCTTATAACCACTGGGCATTTCCTAAGAAAGGTGAACTATAGGTGAACTAAAGGGTGAAAGAGGTGATTAAACTACAGTGCCTATAAAAAGTATTCACCCCATTGGAAGTTTTCACATTTTATTGTTAGACAGCATTGAATCACAGCGGATTTAATGTGACTTGTTTGAAAATGAGCAACAGAAAATGACTCTTAAATATTAAACTGGAAACAAATCTCTGCAAAGTATTCTAAATTATTTACAAATAGAAAAGACAAAATGATCGATTGCATAAGTAATCACCTCCATCAAGGCAGTATTCAGTAGATACACCTTTGGCAGCCATGGCAGCCTCGTGTCTGTGTGCACAGGCCTTCATCACCATTGCACATCTGGATCTGCACGACCTTTTCAAGCCCTCTCACAAATTCTTTGAGATCTTAACTCTGACTCAGCTACTCCAGGACATTAACATTGTTGTTTTTAAGTGATTTCTTGTTTAGCTTTGGATCTTTGTTTGGGTTTGTTGGCTTGATGGAAAGCAAATTTTCTAAGAAGGTGTAGGCTTTTTGCTGACTCCATCCATTTTTCCTACTGAATTTCCCTGTGTTTTGCTGCATTCATTTTACCTTCTTCCCTCACGAGCCTGCTGCAGAGAAACATCCCCACAGCATGATGCTGCCACCGCAATGCTTCACAAAGGAGGTGTTGTGCTTTTGATAATGTGCAGTATTTGCCTCATGCCAAATATGGTGTTTAGTCTGGTAGCCAAAAATGCTAAATTTTGGTCTTATCAGACCATAGAATCCTCTTCTAGCTAACTTCAGAGTCTCCCATTTAGCTTTCGACAAACTCTGAGAAATCATGTTTTTTTTTAACTGCAGCTTTCACTTTGCCACTCTACCATAAAGGTGCTACTGGTGAAGGACGCAGGCAACACTTACTCTATGCACAGTCTCTCCAGTCTCAGACAGTGTAGCTTGACAATCTTCAGTGTTCTCCGATGTCTCTTGGTGGCCTCCCTCACTAGTTGTTTCTTGTACAATCACTCCTGCTCTGGGCAGACTTATCACTGTGCCATACTCTTGCCACCTCTCAATGATTGACTTAAAAGGACTCCCAAAAGATATTCAGTGACTCAGATAGTTTGTGTATTCATCCCTGTGCATTTCAATCCTCTTTTCACTTGGGGGTGTTCTTTTTGTCTCCATTGTGTAGAGTTGGCCATCATACTGACTCACCACCAGTTGGACCTTCCAGGTAAGGTGTATTGAAACTGCAATCAACTGAAGCCCCAGACAGATGATCTCCATTGAACTAATTATGGGACTTCCAAAGCTAATTGACTGAACCAGTGGTGATTTAAGTGTGTCATATTAAAAACTGAATAATTTTATGACCAGTTATTCTGTGTTTTATATTTGTAGTTAATTTAAGCCACTTTGCAAAGATTGGTTTTCACTTTTACATTAAAGAATTTTTTTCTGTTGATCGGTGTCAAAAACACAGATCTAAATCTACTGTGTTTAATGTCGTATAACAATAAGAAAACTTCCCAAGGGGTGAGTACTTTTTAAAGGCACAATAATTGTGTTATTAAGGCAATGTGCTCCACAACATGTACTGAAATAAAACATTTTATCAAACAAATTGACCATCATGAATTTGTATCTGTCTAGATATTATCAGCAAAGATCAAAATCTCCAGTCCAACTCATTGATCCACAGGCTTTGTGGTGAGCTCTACTCTCTTCTGTCATCATTTAACTCAGTTGGAATCACCATTAATTTTACTGAATCAGCCCGCAATCTAGAAGTTATCTTTGACTCTAGCATGTAATTTAAAGCACATATTACAAAGTTGTCCAAATCATGTTTCTTCCATCTTAAAAATGTTGGGAAATTAAGGCACTTTCTAAATAAACAGGATTCTGAGAAATTAATTCATGTATTTATTTCTAGTAGGATTGACTACTGCAATGCGGTGTTCACTGGATGTTCAAACTGTTCTTTATACAGCCTCCAGTTAATCCAAAATGCTACTGCAAGTATTATTACAAGAACAAGAAAATACGAACACATAACTCCAGTTCTTAAATGCTTACACTGGCTCCTGGTTAAGTTTAGGGCAGATTTCAAAATCCTCCTTTTAACATATAAAGCATTAAATGGCCAAGGTCTGAACTTAACATGACTTACAAACCAGAGTGCACATTAAGATCCCAAGATGTCGGTCTGCTTATGATTCCAAGGATTAATAAAATAACAGTGGGAGGTCGAGCTTTTAGTTACAGGGCCCCTAAACTGTGGAATGGTTTGTCTGCTACTATAAGAGATGTCCCTTCGGTCTCAGCTTTTAAATCCCAGCTGAAGACTCACTACTTCAGTTTAGCATATCCTGACTAGAGCTGCTGATTAACTGTACAGACTGCATCTCTGTTGTTAGTCATTAGCACTAAAACATAAGTAACAGGATAGTTCTAATTGGATACTAACCCTCACCTATACTGTTTCTCTTCTCGGTACTCAATTGTAGCACTTGGTGCCACGGCCCACCTGCCAAGTTGTTTTGCCTGCCTAAGGTAAAGTCATCCCTGATGGAGGATCGCAGGAATCGGGGGAAAGAGGGATTTCATCGGATTAGTGCTATTTCAGCTGTGAAATGGCCAAATGGGGGAGGCAGCTCCAGGACTCTAAACAAATCCAAAATCATATTATGTGATATCATCTATTGTTAAATTCTACTCTGTACTTCTAAAATTTTTATTTTTATACTGTATTGAGGATTTGTTCTGTGTATTGTATTGACCCCCTTCTTTTTGACACCCACTGCACGCCCAACCTACCTGGAAAGGGGTCTCTTTTTGAACTGCCTTTCACAAGGTTTCCCTACAAGGGATTTTTTGGGAGTTTTTTCTTGTCTTCTTAGAGAGTCAAGGCTGGGGGCTGTCAAGAGGCATGGCCTGTTAAAACCCATTGTGGCACTTCTTGTGTTACTTTGGCTATACAAAAAAAATAGATTGTATTGTATTGTATTGTACTGCCCCTCGGATTCAGCAAACTGGGTATGAACACTGTGTTGTCATTGTTTGCATACAATTCGCACATTTGTAGGTTTTGCTCCAAATATTTTAGTTTCCCTTCCAATGATATGTGTGTTAGTCTTGCTGAAGATTTGTACGTCGGCAATGTTTACAATCAACAGGCATCCTGTATTAGGTGGTTCCAGCCCTGTGCCCAGTGTTGCTGATTTGCATTAAGGCATTTGAGAAACATACTTTATGTTGATTTTACCATGATTACTCTTGAAGGTTCACAATCAAACAATTAATCTATTTTTTGACAAATTCATAATTTATCAAGACTGAAATGTTCCTTTTTAAAATATACAGCATGCCATGCCCCTTCTAAAATGTCATCTTTGAGCCACCTGCATAAGAAAGGAAAAGAAGCAAAATGTGAAGAGATCTGCAATCAAACTAGGAGCCAAATGTTCATAGTTCTAATATGTTTATTCAAAGTTTGGAAATGTTTGCCACCTAACACACTGCACTGGTAATTGTAGAGCTCTGTTGACCTTGTTTTGAATACTCCAATTCAATTTAATAGCTTTATAGCACCAGGTAGGTTAAAATGCATAATGGGTTATGTGGGATTGCACACCATGCACCTCTCAGGCCCCATCATTTGGAAGGGCAATCCCACCTCCAGCTCCACTGTTTTCCTTGACCAAATGAACCCCACCCACAATAAATGTACCCAAACAATCACATCCCCTCTCAACAAAAATGAGATTTTTGTTCAGTCTCTACAATTATCTAAGAGATAGTGTGTTTTTTCCAGTGGAAAGGCATCTCTTGCTGTAGCTAGAAAGACAGGAACTGTACACAATAGTGTTACACCAGAGATCCTTTAGATAATCAATGGACCTTGACTCCTTCTTTAGGAGAGGTTTCATTGCATGGGTAATAAAGAAATCAATTTAATATCGCTATGGTTTTTGTTTGCACTGGTTGAAAGAAATGCAATATGCTCCTATCACTTTGCTCTTTAAACAGAAGCAATAGAAGAAGCATTAAATTCTTGTAAGATACAGAAATTATTACCCGTTTGTTTGAAGCTGTGACTTGTGGATATCATTATACATGCAATTATAGCAGTGCCTTTGCTAGTTTGTCAGTGCATAAGTTCCAGGTTGATTAACCTGTTATATATTCTTTTTTTTTTTGGTTTAGGTGATTTTTGTCTGGAATAAATTCTACTCCAGGCTTTTCACTGTAAGTGACCAAATGTATTAAATATGTACTTATATATCCCGTAACCCTAAATTGGATTAAACAGGTTTGAGAATGTTATGTAGTGTATGTGTACACATGTGTATATATACACATATACATTATATATATATATATATATATATATATATATATATATATATATAATATATAATACACACACACGCATTTATATCATATATAATAGTGGCCTCTGAAAGTATTCAAACCCCATCACATTTTTTTCACATTTTGCCATGTTGCAGCCTTATGCAAAATTTCAATATTTTTCCCCACATCAAGCAATGTTCAATAACCCAAAAATGACTAAATGGAGACAATACCTTAGAACTTGGGTGTAAAAATAAAAAACTGAAATATCAGATTGATCCAAATATTCAGACCCTTTCCTCAGTTATTAGTTGAGGTACTGTACCTTTGAGAATGATTCCAGCCTGGAGTGTTTTGGGGCACATCACAACTAACTTGGCACACCTAGATTTCAGAATTTTCTGCCATTTGTCTCTGCAGATTCCTTCAAGCTCTGCCTGGTTGAAAGAAGACTATCAGTGGACAGCTATTTTCAGACCTTCCTGAGATATTCAATTGGGCTCAAGTCTGGGCCCTGGCTGGCCAACTCAAGGACATTTCCAGAGTTGTAACTAAGCCTATATTATCTTTGTTTGTCTTTAGAGCCATTGCCTTTGGCTCAGTCTGAGGTCCAGAGTGCTCTGGCGCAGTTTTTCTTTAAGGTTATTTCTACACTTTTCTCCATTTTGCTTTCCCCCAACCCTTTCTAGTCTTAGTCACTGGCACTAAAAAACAACCCTATAACATGACTCTACTACTACCATGTTTCACAGCGGGAATGGTATTGTACAGGTGATGGGCAGTACCTGGTTTCATCGAGATATGAGATTAATCTTAGTCTTCTTGGATCAGAAAATCTGTTTCCCATAGTTTGAGAGCTCTTCAGGTCCGTTTTTGCAAAGTCCAAGTGGGTTTCACATGTGTTTTATCGAGGAGAGGATTCTTTCTGGACACTCTGTTATGAAGCCCTTCTAAGAGTTAGACCGATTACACATTGTCAACTGTGGAGCCTTCTAATAGACAGGTGTGTGCCTTTCCTAATCATGTCCAATTAATTAAACTCACCACAGGTGGACTCCAAACAAGGTGTAGAACCATCATAATTACTATCAATAGAACGGGATGCACTTGATCCAAATTTAAGTGTCATAACATGGGTCTGAATACATCAATAAAAAGCTCAATAAGGCCCCAAAAGCCCCTGGGTGACTTAATGAACTGTGCTCCTTAACAAAGGGTTGATTATAGTTTTAACAGTGAAGCCCACTGACACCCGGCCTTTTAAAGTAGTGAGGTAATTCTCACACTTGAGACATGATTAGTTCATCGAGCATTTTGGTGAAAAGGCACCTTTGCTGTCACAGGCCTCTGGGTAAAAAGCTAGAACACTCTGATGGTAGATCCACCCTATGTGAACATGATATTAAAATTTTTAAATTTTAATAAATTTGCTAAAATTTTTAATATGTTTTCATTGTGTCATTCTGTGCTACTGAGTGATGATTGATGTGGAGAAAAAATTTACTTAAAAGACTACAACATAAAACCTGAAAAAATAAGGGGCCTGAGTATTTTCAGAATACACTTTATACAACTGTGTACACACACACACACACACATACATATATATACCTTATATATATATATATATATATATATATATATATATATATATATATATATAATGTGTGCATATATAAATTAAAGGAAATCTGTTTGACCACACATGAGAGTCAAATTGAAAGTAATGCCTCCAGTTTGTTATTGGATAAGAATGAAATACTGGGACAACTGAACTATTGAGCGATTGTATGGCTTCTCTCATTTGTCAGAATTATGTTCTGATAAATTGTCGATGGGTGACAGCAGCAAAGTAAATTGTGACATATGTTCTTTATCTGCTCTGCTGGTAGCTCAGCTAAAGGCAAGGTGCTGCTTTAAAGAGTAGTCTCACTGTTATAAATAAAATGGAATAATAACAGCAGCAGGGGTTTCTCCAGAAAACTTCTATATTTTGCTTAAAATTAGGGAAGACCATTATATGTGTATGCTTCAAATACAGAAACAGAAAGAACTGTTAGAAACTAACTTTCAAAACAATGTGTGGAATTCTTTATGAGTCTTGCTCACTGCAGGCATTAGTGTGGTGATTATGCACATATGTGAACAAGGAGAATAAAAGAGTATATAAAAAATGATTTTGGTGCTTAATTTATTAAAATATCCCTATTCCATTTGAAGTAATTGAGATGGAGGCGTTACTTTACATTCAACCCTCATATATGTATAAATATATATAATTATGCAGCTCCACCCCAGCTTGCTATTAAAAGCACAATATTTGAGTTTTAATACTACATTCCCTTAGGGAATCTGAAGGTTATATTTATGATATTAATATACTTAAAGCCATTATTGAGGTTCAAATGTTCAGCTTACATTTGTCTTAAAGGTAATGATCCCTCCTGAGAAACAGTGTGAAAGTATAACAGCATCAGACAGTAATCACTGAAGACACCAAATAATATAATGTCTTAAGACCCAACTTTATGTTTAATCCTCTGGGGCAAAGCTATGAGACAAGCAGTTGTAAGAGTGAATATTCAAGTGTCATGACTGGTGTGCATATTATTACAATAATATGGGCAAAAAATAGATTGTCACCTTCAGCACAATGAGGGTCATGAGAGTTCCTTGTATCCATGCTCCTCTTTTTCTTGCATGAATATACCACAGATTTTTTTAAGAGTCTTCTGGCATGTAAATGCTTACAGAACCTAAAGCTTTCTGAAAATGCCTATCTTGGTCTATACATATTTCATTAAAAATAAACTCTATATAATAAATAAATATATAAAATAAATATAATGTTGCCTTTGAAAGTCTTCTATAAATAAATTTAACTTTTCTTTCCGTTATCGTTATTATACTAAGAGGTCTTTATTTTTAGCCTTGTGGCATGATGCCACCGAGCGGGTAACTGAAATGTCTCTCTTGCTTTTTTTTTTGCTTTTTACAACTGTATCCTACATGCCTTTGTTAATACAGCATACATTTGACCAGGCCACCAGCCAAAATCCAGATGAATCAAAGTTATGGCAGCTATGCTGATATAAGATGAAGTAGAACTTATCAAAAACTTAAAGCGTGTCCATCTCCCAGCATGCATCAGGCCATTTCTCTCTCTCTTTCTCCCCCTCTCTGTCTCTCTACTTGTTTCTTTCTCCTCCCTCCCTTTTTTTCTCTGTCTCACACCACTTCTTCTGGTCCTTATTTCTTCTCCTCTTTCTCTGTATCCTCTCGTATCAAATCAAGCAAGTGGGCGGGTTTGGCTCTCCTCTAACAGGACAAATCATTTAAGTGCAGAACGAAATCAGCATGTTCCATCCAAGCCTCCATCATACATTATGCATGCGACAAAGTTTGGCAACAGTGGTGGAGCTGATGTGATGACACAGCTAATCAATAGGAACCCACCGCACAAAATCTCTATAGTGGTTTGTTTAGTTTCTGTTTTTTTCCTCACATAAGGGCTCGATTGAATGAATTCTTATTATCAACTTTGGCTTAAAATATCCTTATATAGTTCAGGTACTTTGTCAGGGTCCACAGGTCTTGGTAAAAAATGGGTAAATCTTTGATGTCGCTTAGTCCTAGTCCCTTCTCTTGGCGTCCCATCTTTATTTAATGCAACATAATATCTTCTCCCAGTATCCGCATGTTTATATAGATTTGAAGAGTACGTATTGTACCAGTTTTCTTCAAATTGCTCTCGGAATACACACTCTGGTGAAAGCTTTTCCTGCAAACAAGAAAAACAAACAAGGTACAGTAAATAAATATTTACAAAATACCAGACGCCATGCATTTTCATTTTTTATTATTTTCACTGAATCCACTGAATTATTGCAATTAAACATATCAAGACTATATTGCATGTTTTTTATGTAACATTTTTTAATTTAACTGAGCAGTCTCAAACAGCACAACTGCAGAGCACACATACAACTAGATATACATAAATATATCTGAGCCTCAAAATCATGGTCTCTATATTTTATATAGACTGAAGTAGCTTTGTGAAGAATAACGAAAAAATGGCAGCTTTTATTTCTACAGCCAACACCACCCAAAGGCACTTTTTATAATTGAATCACTGCAGGTTAAAGGAATACTTCACCCAAAAATGATATTTTTACATACTACTTACCCTATGTAGTGTATAGTGATGGCCAATATTCTTTTATCTCGTGTATTAAGGAGAGCAAAGATGATACATTTTCTGATAGAATGGATGTCTATGAAGACCAATGCTAAGACCACAGTAAAGAATATAAAAATATCCATGGAAAAATGTGACATAATCCACACATCAACTCATCCAATTGTATGCTCACAATGGAAAAAATGCATGCATTTTTGCCAAAATGTTGTTAAATAAATACATCTGAAAATTAAAGTAGTGCATGAAGAAGAAATGTGTTTTTGAACTTTTGAATTGAATTAAAGACAAGACTCAACTAATGAACAAGGGGAAGAAGTAAGTCTTCAATTCAAAGCGTGATTCTGCGTGAATGGGCTTACTGCTTTGCATGCTCTAGAGAAATCTTTTCTAGTTTGCATCTTGAATGCATTCCCCTCTGTCATATCTACTATCTTTGCACCTTGCAGCTGGACAAAACACGTCGTAAAATAAATTAGGGGACACAGGATAAAAGTGTTATCTGCCTCTCAGAAGATATTACCAGTTGGTCTCATAAAAATTGGCAAAAGCACTGACTTAAAAAAGGTGTAAGAAAAAAAAAATGTAGGAAAAATTTCCTAGTCATAACAACTGAAACAAGGAATAACAAATGATAAAATGTTCTGGACTTGGTATTTGGGCAGGGATTTTCAAACAACTCCTTTCATTTTCCAGAAGTATTTATTTAACAATATTTTAGACAAAAATGCATGTGTTCTGCATGTTGTAAGCATACAATTGGATGCCTTGACATGTGGATTATTCAACACAAGTTCATTAGTCTTTTTTCATGGATGTTTTTAATGTTGTTTGCTGTGGTCCAGCAATGGTCACCATGGGCTCCATTCTATCATTAATGATGTGCCTCCATTCTCCATGAAAACATTAGATTAAAAAATATTATCAACCATCAAACCACAAGTAGTAAGTAACATATAAAATATATATCATATCTGGATCAAGTATTCTTTTAAGTAACAGAAGTTGTAAATTGAAATATCAGCTTTATCATTTACATTCCAACTCTTTATCCACAAGGCTGCATTATGACACATTAAAGATTTCATCCCAGATACAAAAATGTATTAATAAAACTCACAGACTTCAGAGTGTAAGAAAGAATGCCATGAAGGGAAAGAAAATTTCATGCACATGATGTGCTATCATGTATTTGCAACATCAGTGGTATCCATCCATTTTCTGAAGGAGCTTATTGCAGTACATGACGACTGATGTACGGGTACATTTGATAAAATTGCACTCACTTTTGCCATTTTAGAGTTATCTATCATCCTAACCTCTGCATGTCTTTAGGAGGTGGACAAACAAACCCTATTGAAACATGGACAGAAAGTGCATACTGATAGGTGAATAGGATGGGTGAGCTTGTTGGGGAGAATGGCCTTTTCACATCATAATTGTTACAGTGTTCTGGTGTTTGATATATGAAGTGCTCAAGCTAAGATTTGAAGCTAGAACTCTGAGTTCTTAGGCAGAAGCTGTACAGTATTTACTACATTATTCCAACATCTATCAGTCCATTCTTATTTTATATAAAACTTTTCACTAACCCAAAACTCCCCGATAACACTATTTAATGCCTACAGTGTTCTTACATTTATCTTGTAGTTGAAGTCAGTCACTTGTTCAAGGTCACACATTTAGCCAGATGTGAGCATTAAAATCTTGTCATTTCAAGTACCATTCCTTAGCCATGACGTGAAACATTATACCTCACAGAGAAATAATACTAACCCTGGGGCATATTTTTCTTTATTGTCACATCTCCTCCCGAACATCCCAGATATTATCTGTTTTACATTAAATGTTTAACACCATCCAAAAACATGCCTTTGGTGCTGAAATCACTGTTTAATAAAATTCACATTTTGAAATACTAACTGAAGTACTAATTTGAAACTTACATAGTGACAGCATACATTATGTAGCAATCAACAGTAACTCAATAGATTTACTTAAATGTGCTGTAGGTGCAGACATGTCTAATACTGCGTTCACATGCTAAGGAACAGATGGGAAATAAAAGCTTCCCAGTGGGAAACTTCATGTGAACGCCCTTCCAAGTGGTACAGTAGTTCCCAGTGGGACAGTTTAGACATAACTTTAATACCCCAATTGGCCAAGCTGTGACATAATGCTGACTGACCTTTCACCTTATTCCATTGCATGAAATGAAAAATAATAAACAGGTCAGCCAGATATTGTATTTTTGTAATGACATTGAAGTTGGAGTGATGCAATGCACACTTACTGTTATTTTTTTTGGTTTGCTTTTTATTCTCTCAAAAAAATAAAATTTGGGCTAATTTAGTTAATAAGCAGCAAATCAAAAGCAGTCTCATAACCACTGGAAATTCACATGAACACAATAAAGTGGAAAGGCAAGATGTCAGATTTAGTAACTATGAATATTCCCATACTTTGTGAAAGAATGAAAGACACGATAAAGATATGGGTGAGACAGACACAAAAACTGAATTTTAAACTACCTGCCTTCTTTTTCTCTCTCTGCTTCAGACTCCAATATTGTTTAATTTAATACATTATTATATTGCAATGTTGGATTAGCTTGTTTCAGTAGAAACATTCATTTTGATATTCTTTAATTAATATAAGTCCTCCCATATTTCATAAAGATTATAAAGATTTTGCTGTCACTTGCTTGGATTACTCTTCAAAAAGTACTTAAACATAAAAACCATGTACTGTAGTAAGACAGTTCTTTAAACTATTTTGATACATTCATAAACCATAATACATATAATAGCACTGTACACTGTTTTTGTCAAAATTGTTCACTATCACTACTATTACTAATTCATCCATTCACCCATCTCCAAAGCTGCCTAATCCAGTTCAGCCTGCAGGGGCTTACTGCTATGCTGATGATACTCCGCTGTACCTGTCATTCTCTGCAGAGGACTACACAGTCTCCGATACAATCTCAGCATGTCTCACTGATATCTCAAGTTGGATTACAGAGCACCATCTCCAGCTCAATCTGCCAAAAGACAGAGCACTTTATAATCCCATCCAGTCCATTTCTTTAACATTCTGTTTCTAAAATGCTTGGTTCATTAGCACTGACAACTACCAAGTAAGTATGTAATCTTGGGGTGATGATCAATGACCAGCTATCCTTCACTGACCATGCTGAAACTGTCCCTCATTCATGCAGATGGACTCGGTATAACTTTTACAAGATCAGGCCATATCTGGTGAAGTATACAATACAACCTCTGGTTTAGGCATTGGCCTTGTCAGTTGTTGATTACTCCATCTCTTTACTAGTAGGGATTCCTGCATGTGCTACCAATCCCCTGTAGTTGATTCAAAATGTGGTGACATGTCATGTTTTCCACTACCTGTAATGGGTGCATGTCACTCCTTTCTAGCGTCACTCCACTGGCTCCAAACAGTAGCACACATTAAGATATAATCCTTAGTGCTTGCCTATAGAATAGTCAATGGAGCAGCACCTATGTGTATTGAAGCACTAATGAGATGTCATGCTCCTTCCTGCCCACTCAGGCTTGCTACTGAATGGTATCTTACCTCTACTTGATATCAAATCTCAGTCCTGACTGTTTTAATGTGTTAACTGCTGGGACAGGCTGTACACCTCCATCTGAATCTCTAACTCCCTCACTGTGTTTATAAAGTGGAAATCTCGTGCTCTGTTTATATCCTTCTATGAATATCTTCTTTTTTCTGAGTTCCTTTCCTTTATCTTACTATTTTATTCTATAACATTTGTTCAAAATTACTAAATTATGTTGTCTTCTTTTGTAAATGACTTTGGATAAAATTGTTTGGTGTGTATATACAGTATATATATCAATTCCACTTTAGTTAATGTCAAAATGCAGATGAGTTGTCAGGTGTGCTGATGGTAGAAAATGCAGTTTTGAGTGCCCCACTGCTCTGGATGTTTTTAACCCCCAGTCGCTTTCCTGTAGACCCCTCAGTGATTCGGTGTAATGTTGCTGATTAACAGTCTGCTCACATGGAAACTCTTTATGAAGAAGTCCTTCAATTTGCAAAGCCATGATTATCAACATTTTGATGTTCGACAAGACCTCATGTGCTTTTTTTGGCTTATGGAATAAATAAAACCTTGTCATTAACATTAACACAACCTTCCCAGTAACACTGTTAGTGACACAATACTCTGTAAGGACAGAGGACACAGTATTAGGCCTAGTTTATAGTGTTTTGATTAATTTTCTGTGCTTGTTATTGCAGAGCCAATAGACAGTGTACTGCTGCAAAGACATAAGCAGAAATCCTGGCGAAGTTCTAAATCAAAAGTCAGTCTTGTCATTTGTTTAAACCAAACTCAAAAACCAGAAATTGAAACTTCAATACGTTTAACACTTAGGTGAAAATAAATGTTAGTTTTAGGTTCCCCAATGTACAAAAGCCGCACACCGAATCCAAACTTGCTGCAAAAGGTGCAGAAACAGTCTGAAAAAATAGAAAATGAAGAAATCTGTAACAGAGGCATCTATAACCTAGCATAATTATAGTTTTGAAAGGATCCTAACTGCAGAAATGATTCCAAGTATAAGCCCACAAATTAACCCCAAGTGGGGTTTTAAAAAGGTAAAAGCAGCCAGAGCTACATTTGCTCAGAAATGAAAGAAAATGGATGACCGCTCTTTCACAGGGACTTAGATTGCGTTAATACTGAAGGAAAAAGATAAAGGTAAAATGAAAGGCCCCCTCGAATGTGAAGAAACTGAAAGCCCAGGAGGATAACTGACCAGTTGTGTCAGAGGTATTCACTGATCATTGATAATGCTGGAGACTGATAATGTTTTGCATGTTGATTAAGCACTCCAGAAAGAAATTTCACTGTACTTTGTTCACATGACACTTAAACTAAACTAAAATAAGTCCATAGATCAAGACTCAAATTCAAAAGTTTCCTGCATTTCCCAATCCATGTCAGGTTCACAGATCGGGGTAAAAGTTGCCTTTGGTATACCCTTAAAGGTGTGCTTGTTGACTGATTTTTTTTTTTGGCTAGTCTTTTGGACTTTACTTCCTTGTTTCTGAAAATGTTTTTTTCTGGTTGTGTTACATCTTCCACCTATTGCATTTCCTCTTCAGATCAAAAAAGTACATAATAATTAAATCAATTAAGTGGTTTGATTGTATTATGGATATAATCTAAATCATAGTGTCTCCTTCTGCCAAGGCCTGGACATAAACAAGGAAACTGGATGATACGTTTTAAAAGCTCAACTGCTTTGCGTGTTCTAAAGAAATCTTTTCTGGTTTGCATCTTGAATGCATTCCCCTCTGTCGTATCTACTATCCTTGCACAGGTGTTTCACCTTCCAGCTGGACTAAACATGTCGCAAAACAAATTAAGGGACATAGGATAACAGGATAACAGTGCTATCTGCCTCTCAGAACATATTACCAGTTGGTCTCATAAAAATTGGCAAAAGCGCTGACTTAAAAAAGGTGTAAGAAAGAAAAAAATGTAGGAAAATTTTCCTAGTCATAACAACTGAAACAAGGAATAACAAATGATAAAATGTTCTGGACTTGGTATTTGGGCAGGGATTTGCAAACAAGTGGAACAGCTGTGATAAATCTGGACCTTACAGTAATTTAAGTAATAGTACAAGCAATTGTGTCAGCCTACTCAAGAGACAATCCTTTGGATTAAAGGCCAAAGTTGTGTTTAACTGTTCAAATCAATTATTTTCCGTGCACACACTATTAAATTATATTGTACCTGTCAAAAATGGAGAATTGTTTATTCTGCATTACTTGCTGTATCAAAAGGAAAAAGTATTATTTTACAAAGTCATAAACTGCATTACATAAAATGATAAGGAGAGTAGCACATTCATTACAAGGTGTTTGTGGTGAATTTATTTTTTATTATTTGTTTTTTCACCATCTTTAAACAGAAGAGGAGTGAGTGTAGAAAAACTTTCTAACATTGATGTCCCATTTCTTATGTCAATGTTACTCCCTAACCATCTTCCATCTTCAGGGTGCATAATAGAATATGGTCATAACATTTTTATTGTGCATAAATAGTTCTGCTGCATTTGATGTATATGGTACAGCCAATGCTTGCTCATTTTCTAAACGTAAAACAATGACTGCTTTAGAAGCAATAGATTGGTTAAGCATTGTACAAATAGGATATCTCACACACTTTTGAATTACCTCTTCACTGAAAAGGGGAGACTTTGACATTAACTTGCAATGACAAACCACTTTGAAAGTCTGCCATAATACAGGATTCCTTACCTGCTCACAAAAATGTTGATTTTTTTTCAAGGCAGACACCATCTTACTGTGTTCTGTCTGAGCATTTAAGCAAAAATAGACATGACACACTTAAATCAGAGAGCAAACACTATAGAATAAAATGAGAAATATAGTGGACATGAACTGGTAAAGCACTCTAAAGCTTTGCAGCTTTAAGTCCTCAATCCCTGTCATCACTATTTCTCACCATTTGCTTAACACTGCATGTTTATCTGTTATAGTCCTTCAAAAGAAACCTTTACGAGGAAGGACAATTTAAGCTCAACTCTTTAAAATCATCAAACCCATTTTCTTCAGGTAACTGAGAAACCAGTGAGTAAATGATGAACATGAGTTTTGTTGATGGCAAGTGTTTTTACACTGCTAAGCTCACTGAGATAATTATGCAATTAACACCCTCTCTTACCTTTGGTCATATATTCAAAATGAAAGAAAAGTCAAGTTCAGTTTGAATTTACTAATGCTTAAAGACTAGATATTAGTGACTTTCAGAGAAGGCCAATTGTTGCAGCAAATTTAGCAGCAATTTCAGTGATGAAGAGAGTTCAGTTTGGTAATGTTTCACAAAGAAGAGTGGCTGAGGTGAAGCTGGTATAGAAGACAGGGGGAAAGACATAAGCAGGTAGGGGTAAATCAGGTAAGGGTCAAAACTGTGAGATCATACCAAAATCAAGATGCGAATAGTAAAGGCCATGTCACATTATACAACATTTCCACCAATTTTCAGTAGCTCTCAATTATAAATCTTACCAGGTTGGAAACAGTCAGTGGCATGCTCTCATGAAACCAGTCATGTATTGTGACATATCCCACAACTAGTACATGACTCATCCTAACAAAATTTTAGTTGTGTGCATGAGATCTGACAACCAATGAATGGTAATCCAGGAGTACATTATATATAATGCAGTGACAAGGAATAGGGAATGCGTGTGTTTTGGCCCTCACAAACAGAAGAGAAGCTCCTCTGTCTTATGTCTTGTGTTATACTATAACAAAATTGAATGGACAAAATAAAAAGTGTAGAGAATGAGGCTGAATTTGCCATGCTTGTTAACCCTTTATACAGAGCCAGCTCTGTCAAGTATCACTCTATGGCTGTCACAAAAAGGACATGCTGTAAAGTCAACACACAATTGCTTAAATGTGATATATTCAACAATTCTCAGCTATTTAAACTGACAAGGTCTGTCAACGAGATCAGCAATGCAATCAGCAAGTCTGATATGCCCCACAACTAGAAGTTGTGTAATCTGACATTGGCTTAAGTGAGGAACAAAAAGAAGTTGAAAGCAAAAAACCCAGACCAAGGATCTACTTGAATTTAGAAAGAGACTACGCTACAGAGAAATATTTTGTACCCAGCAAGGAATAATGTAAGATGGGATTGTTGCATATAAATATTGTTCCAATTGTAATGTTATCTGAGTGACATTTGCTGTCATGTGATGCCTTGACATGAAAAATAAATAAAACAAGATGTGCACCAAAACAAACTGTCAATTTGCATGTAAATACAAATCCATGCAAGCAAAATCCTTAGGGGGAAAAACATGAAAGTACTCAAACATACATACAACAATGTGTTGGTATGACAAGAAGCAGTATGTTGAGAACTTCACAGAGGATTTGATCGGGCAGCAGCGAATAATACTTTTTTTACATCCAACAAAGCACTTCGGCAGTTATAGTGATGCATAGAACACTCACAAAGTTTGTTGAGAAGGAATGGGGAAAAAAGTGATGGTATTATTACACTGTTCTTAACATATATACAAATACATATGTGGCACACATTAACAAAAGTGATAACGTCAGCTTGTAATGACTGAACACTAAGACTATTTAATAGGTTGCTTCTTTTACTTTTTTAAATTACCTGTCGATCCTTCTGCTATCTGCACACTGTATTTGTGGTTAGATTCTGAACACCAAAACATTTAACCAGGCTACCCATCTGACAAAACTAAATTGGAGCTTTCCTATTATTCCTTTTCAATTAATCCCTTGACTGTTTCTTCATTCAACTAAACCCTGGTAAATAAAAAAGTTGAGAGGCCTCTGGGTATTCATTTTTCTTTCTGCTATATTGTAACTGCCTTGTTAGCCAAATAATGTAACACTTGCTTGGCATTTTAAAAGTTCAAACGAGTGTCAACATTTTCAAAGGAGAAATGAGGCTTTTGAAATAAACATGTGGCTTTGCAGCTGTGAGCATGCAAATTCAATTCAAAACAATTCTGTTATGCACAGACTGTCCATAGATAAATGTTGTACTAATATAAACATACTACACATTTATAATTTGCCCCAAAATCCAGCATAGTTTGCTTCACAACTACATCACAATTGCATTAATCTAAAATCCACATGAAAAGATCTCACTAGGTATTAAAAACATATAGTACTTCACAAGTACAGTATATTAATAAGCATTTTACACTTTTGGTTATTGGTACAATTGTCCATGTGGTATATGCAATCCATTAGGTCACTTTATGACCTTTTTGTGTTTTATCCTAAATATTTCTACAAATTGCGTCTTTTTCCTACACTTTTGTTTTTCAGAACACGTCCCATTTCACACACATCCAAAACAAAATGGTTGCAGCTTTTTTCAGGGTTTAGGATAAACTAGTATTCATTTCCTTATTGTGACTTCTGTATCTTTAATCTTTGTCTTTACTTCAACAGAACAGCCTAGAAGGGTCAAGGAGAAGGTTAATTAGCCCCCCAAACAATTCTCTCATATAGCTCCCTAGGCAGAGATCAATCAGTCAGTCAATACCTATTTGAAAGGGCATTTTTCATTGTGTCCACAGTTGCAAAGCGATTCACATAACAAAATCTTAAAAACTGATACTTGATATTAGATGTCAATATACTAAAATGAATGCAGGAGCAGATGATGTTTTGAAAATGGAACACAAGTTTCTCCTCTGTGCACATTTGACCCAGAACATTAACTGCTTCTTTAAAAAAAAATAAGATTTTTCACTTAACATTTTTAACTGAGTTGCACAGTGGTCTTGCAGCACCACAAAGGTTCTGTTTATAGTCAGACAGGTAACTAAATGAGAAAACAATACAAGTACACAGAGATATACACCTACAGAGGGCCAAGCTGAAAGTCGTCAATCAACATTTAGGGAGAAACTGGAGAAACTGAGGAAAGTCTAAATAGCAAAGAGAAAACAGGGAAGCTCCATACAGTTGATGAAGGCAAGTACTCCCTCTTTTCACATGAATGAGTAAGCCAATTTCCTCAAGCAACACAAAGATATGCTGAATCTAAATTGTCCCCCATGTCAGTTATAACAAGTATGCACAATTGTGCTCTGCCATAGGCACAAAGGAGAGGTTCTAAAGTCTTGTTGTGAGTTCTCAAGAAAGGGGAGTTTTCAAAAATGGATAGATTTTTAATGATTTACGTAGACTGATAAATGAACTGGTAAATTGTTGTCTTTTTGGTACTAATTTATTTTTGTGTGTTAAGCTAAATCTTTTTTTCCTTTTCAATTGTGTTTCATCAATCATCTTCTTCTTGGACCATCCTTTCTGTAATAATGTACTGAAACTTCTGTAAGGCATATTAGTGAATATTAAAGTACCAAAAATTCAAGTTGCTCATTGTGCCATTATGAAAAACTCTCTGAAAGTTTTAATTTCACTTTAAATAGTGTCCCTTTTCCTTAACTCTTCACACAAGAAAAGGTGAGAATGATGGAGCTGATTCTGCATTCATACATACATGTTTGCCTATTGTTTGTACTGAACACGACAGCAATAGCGTTTGATATTGGAACATTCTAACCATTTGGAATTACATTTTTTTTACTTCTAGAACCTGCCTGTGTTTGTTTATGTGTTTCATCTGAACAGGTATGTACATGAAAGTTATTGATCTTGTCAGGTATCAATTTGTGCTTATTTTTTATTTTATCCTCCACCCATGTGAATACATGTGTGTCAGTGAAATGGGTCCAGCTTTTCTGTTTGTTACAACTGCATTCTGTGACCTGATGGTGACGTGTGTGTCATTGGCATGTGTATTGTTTCTCGCTGTCAGTGGCGGTTACTGGTGTAGTTGTGCCTGTGTGGACCCAAAGCGGCCTGTGCAATGCACTTAATGGACTTGTGGTTCCTGTCAGCAATGTATACCCACACCTCTGTTCTGTTTTGTGCCAGATATGTATTTTCATCACTTGACCATTGTTTTCATGTGAATCAAGTTTCAATGCCATGTCTCCACTGGCTGTGAGATGGAATTGAAGCCAGATTGTGGGTCTGCTAAAGGCTGGCTGCCCAATTCATGGGTTGTGTTACGTGTATCATGGCATAAGCTGTAGATTGAGACCAAGATAAAGTTTGTCAGTAAAATTGGCCCTGCTTTTGGAACTACACTGTGCTAAACTTGTGGATTGTGTTGTTTTTCTTGGCCAAACGCTATGTATGACTTCATTTTGGATTGAAGTGTAAGTTTGCAGGTGCAGCGGTCATTGTTTGTCAAGCCTGTATTCTATGTCCTGTAGTTCATGCGCATGTCATTGGCATAAGTAATGTGTCTCACTGTCAGTGGTGTAGTTGTGGGTGCGAGGCCTGTGCAATGTGCCTCATGAAATTGAGGTTCATCAGCAATGCCATATGCATGCCAGGTGCACACACCTCTGTTTCGCTTTCATGCCAGATATGTGGTGTGATCAATCAGCCACTGTTTTTGTGTCGAGGTATGCTGCCATATCTCTGCTGGTTGATAAGAGTTGTTGCAACCAAATTTCGGGGCTGCCATGGGCCACATGTCCAAATCATGGATTGTGTTTCGTGGGTCAAAGCATAAGCTGTAGACTGAGAACAAGAGTAAAAATTCAAGGGTTAGGGTGTGTGAGTTTTTGTATGACAGACAATCCATAGCATTTTATACAGTATATAGAGATGCTATACAAAACAAAAAGCAGTTTAATGGATGGATATTATACATTGAAATATAAACAGTTCTGAAGAAAAGAAGTTTTGTAAAATGTATGTAAAAATGCCCTAAGGTAGTGCAGTGGAAGAGGAATAATACAACATTCTCGTGAGGAATGATGATAGATTTCAATAAAAGAAACATGAAAAGGAGACAATAAATTACTACTAAGACAGTGTATAAAACTTGCATTTGTTGTGTAACTAAAGGATAATAACCATTTAATAACATTAGCACATTTATTAAATTACCAGTTACACATTTAAATCACTGAGTGAAATTCACTTTGTTGGGAAAATTTAAGTGTGGGTTTTATAATTAATGATATAACACAAATTAATTAGTTTATATTGACATTTTGCATGAATGTATTCTTTTAAATTTTCTTTTCAATAATTAAAAAATTAAATAATACTTATATTAAAATTATCAAACCCACTTAATCCAGTATAGGATCAGGGTGGACTAGAACATATCCTTGCAAACTCAGAGCACAGAGCAAGAATGGAGTGCCCGTTCATCACAGACTTTCATGCACATAACAAATGGTGCTAATTTAGAATCACATCCTTGGCATGAGTGAAGAAAATCTCTGCAGACTCAAAACAGCTCTTGGCTATTTCACTGGTTCATTCAAAGTGTGACCTCCAGCTTGTCCATTTGCACTTGTCTGTTAAAGCTTTCTGATGGGGTCAGCAAAATCAGCATGTATATGTTTGGCTCTATAAGCCGTTTCTGAATTGATGTATACATAAAATGAAAAAAATGCCTGATCAATGTTCTTAAGTACAAGTGTTTTTTTATTGTATTTTTACAATATTTCTGAAATTGATGAGAACACACCTACATAACAAATAAAACTGAGATTCTTTAATTATTTTTATATGCAATATACAATCACTATGGTGGCACAGTGGCGCAGTGGGTAGCGCTGCCGCCTCGCAGTTAGGAGACCCGGGTTTGCATCCCAGGTCTCCCTTGCATGGAGTTTGCATGTTCTCCCCGTGTCTGTGTGGGTTTCCTCCAGGTGCTCTGGTTTCCTCCCACAGTCTAAAGACATGCAGGTTAGGTGCATTGGCAATTCTAAATTGTCCCTAGTGTGTGTGTGCCCTGTGGTGGACTGGCGCCCTGCCTGGGGTTTGTTTCCTGCCTTGAGCCCTGTGTTGGCTGGGATTGGTTCCAGCAGACCCCCATGACCCTACAGTTAGGATATAGCGGGTTGGATAATGGATGGATGGATACAATCACTAATAGCCAAAGCCTACTCTGACAGCAGCTGGTCCATAGCACCCAAAAATGGGAATATGCATCACATTGCTCTACTTTCACTCCCACCCACAGGACATATTTACCTCCTTTTTTGTTGCATTTCAGAAAAAAACTGTACAATGAATAATATACAGATGAGTTATTTATGTATAAAGTTCTTCATATGTTGTAATTATGTTTTGGTACAGATTCTGTATACCAATCTTCACCCCTCATCAAGTATTGAGGACTTACTGAGCATTAAGACCTTGGCTAAATTTGAAGAGGCCAGAAATAACCACTGACTGCGTTAAAAGACAAATTTAATTTAATGTAAGTCACTGACCAAGGGGATGACATAGTTAAATCAATCTACAAACAAAGCACATAGGACCAAGTCCAAAATTGACAAGCAAATGCTAAAACCCAAAGCACTAGGCCAAATATAATATAGTATGTAGAGCTCAAAAACACTGCAGTAAAGCAGCTAGAAAAAAAACACTGTAAATGTAGTAATAAGAAATTCAATATCTGAGCAAGAAGGAATTCATTTAAATAATAAAACAGATTAATTTAAATGCCCCCTCTGATGACCAACGTGTAGTACAGCTGCTGTGTAACTTAAACTGGCAGATATAAAACGGAAGATGTAACAGAATCATGGGCATGTGTTTAAGGTGTGGCTGGTGGGCCCGGTACCTTCAACAGATGCATTAGGTAAATAAAATAAATGTCATAAAAGGATAACTTTTTCCTCTGGAGTTTTTTTTAAGAAAGCAGCTAATGTATAGTAAATATGTTAATAATTAACTAATACAATAATTACATCCATCCTGTTATAAAAATATACACTTTTGAAATTACTAAGAATTAAATAGGCATTTTATTTTAGATTGAAAAAGACACCTTTCTAGCAACCTTAATTACAACTCTTCCCCACACTAGTTATGAGCTGGCAGTAACTCAACATTGAATTAGACAGAATTTTGTAAACACCTGCCAAGATGTTAATGTAAATCATTGATAATTACACATCATCCAGAGAACAAACTTTTCAAAAATTACTGTATAAATATTAGAAGCTACATAAAATAACTACAACTTCTGTTACATACAAGATTGGAAAAGACTCCCTCCAAATCTGTTATTACAGCAGACAGTCCTAACTAAGTTATATTAAACACACACGGGAAGCACCACGTAGTTAAGTATCATTTTGTCTCTCTCTGCTTTTCTGTGCACGTGTGTATCCTGTATTCACCATTGTGTTTGTACTGTTTATACTGTACTGTGTTTAGTCTGCCTGGTGGTGCTTTGCTCTGGTGTTAAGTACTAATGATAGTAATTATGACAGAACATAGCACTTGATTATTACATTTGATATATAGTGCCTACAGCATCTGATATGGTGGTCAAAATATTAATGTGTTTATTTTTTGGTTGTGCTTTTGTTTGGGTAACTCTAGTGTGGCTTCTGAGTAAAAGATCTATCCTATAGTCTGTTCACAGTGGCACTGACTTATGTACCATATCTTCAATCTAGTGCTTAATTTATTACATTGTAATTGAAGCCATAGAGAATGTTGGGCATTTGTGCACACAAATGTTTACTGGCTAATGCACCTTACCAAACTGATCACTCAGTGAGAAAATATCTTTTTGAACCCTGAGAGTCCATTGCGCAAACTCATACAAACATAATGAGAACAAGTATAGTATACACAGAATGCACTTTTGCCCGAAATAGAACAAGAACTGTTAGGTAAAATTTTACTACATATTTAACAATGAGAATTCACATAGTGCCTACTAAGCGTGTTTCTTACCAAGCAAACTCTCACCAAGTGAAAACCAAAGAAATTTACTCCTATTCTCTTAATTGCTAGCTCATAATTGTAGTCATTTATTTCATGATAGATAGATAGATAGATAGATAGATAGATAGATAGATAGATAGATAGATAGATAGATAGATAGATAGATAGAATACTTTATTAATCCCGAAGGAAATTGCAGATGACACACCCCCATCACACTTTATCACCTAATGATGTAACTTCACATTTTGTCATATTTAGTGATTAAATCTCCTCATTTGCCAACCCTTCATACTAGAGTCTGTTCCAACAGTTATTTATTGCCATTTCCATTATTGATTATTTCTTGTGAATACAAGCTATACATATAGAGTCAAAATATCAAGGTTGAAATGTCCTCTCTGCTGTACTTATTAAACTCACTATTCAAATAAGAGCAAGTAATAACCACAGTAATTATAGATATCTAAATCGACTGTTATCCCTTCAACCTGTTGAACAAATAAAGGACTTTTTTAAGGGTACCTAATAATAGTGCTGACAATTCTTCCTTAGAAATGGTGAAAAATCTTTATTAATTTGAACAGTTTCAAATATTTTTAGCTTTTCTCAGAAAACAACAATTGCCCAGAGCTACTCCTCAGGGTAACAATAGGGTGCAATACTTCTGTAGCAGTCATAAAAATAGGTGGAAACAAGCAGAATTGCTTTAAGATTCTTTAATTTCAGCTTCTTCATCTGGTCACTCATCTCAGAGGATGTTGTTACATTCTGTGGTTTTGGATGTGCCTATCACATACTAGGGAGGGCAGAAAGAGGTGTGACATTGGCAGAGTAACATCAGGCAAACTTCAGGGGCAGTGCAGGCTAATTTTGCCCCCGTAGCTAACCTGTAATTAAATTTAATTACAATTTTCCTTTGCCTATTTTTGAAATCAAATGTAACTTGCTATATTAAAGCATTAGAGTGAATATGCTGATTTGAAACATGCAAAACTATAATAAACACAACATTCTACTTTGTAATATTTATCCTTGCTTATAAGAAAGTGCTAAAATATTGATTTCTTAGAAACAAATATAAAAATTAGAGAATAATTATTTCTAAGAACTATATATTATTTAAACATTGTTATTAGAAACTATGTGGACAGAGGAAAACTAATTTATCTTTGTATTCCAGTTCCTAGACAAATTAGCGAACAGTTGTTTGTTTAATAGTATTTTATTGATAATTTAGTCAAGAAATTCATTATGAATAGAAGCTTATTGCATACTGAACAGTTATGGAAGATGCTAACTGAACCACAACAAATGACCAAAAAATGCTGTATCATTGCATGGGTTTTTAACAATGGGAAATGGGTAAGGGTAGTGGCAATGGGTGGAAGTCAATCTTCATTCATCTGCTTATGACCATAAGAAGACAGCTTGTTATTGAGGGTAACTTTGGAAGGTTTTGGGCACTTTTGGATATAATGGGTCAATAAAGATTTCCCATTTGCTTTGGTCTTTTGGAGCCATTCTGTGTACAATACATTAAAGTGTGGTGGCAGCCATAAAATATGGTCAAATGAAAAGTGACTAACAAAATAAGTGGACAAATAGATAACAATGAATCCAAATATATATATATAGGATTATATGTTAAAGTAGCTAGTGAAGCTCAGGGCCTAATGGTTTAGGCTTGCATACAAAGCACATATGACTGCACAATCTTTGTATTTTATATTGTTTCTGGTTGAATTTTTTAACTTGAAGGTTAACTCTGTCACTCACATACTCTCTATTCCTATGGCAAAATCTAGAAATCAACTGCCTGGACAACTATATCTCAAGTGTCAATCTCAACATATTTCTGAGAAACTTCTAGATGCTAGGTAAGGCTAGAAATATAATTCCTTTAGTGTGTACTGGCTCTGTCAAAGTGGTTTCTCACAATAGGCTGCTGTTGCTGGAAGGCACAAGGGAATATCCTTCTTAATACATGCCTAGACCACCTCACCTCCACTCAATTTAGAAAGACAATGGTTCAATTCAGCAGTCCTCTAGTACTGTTCAGTCCCTCATCTTATCATAAAGAGTGTGCCCTGGAAATGTTGCATGGCTTCATGTTAGTTGATTGCTGTTGAGCACCTTCATCCTTCATTCACTATCCATGTCGACCACCAGTGAGGATGAAAAGGTTGAACATTAAATAAAAAGATCTATCTGAACTCTTACCTCTTACTTTCCACCACCAACTCATTAAATACTTCCAAAATGTCTGTAATGGTGACATAAGATACAAATAAACAGCAACATAAACTGACAATTCTAGGTCGCTTAAAAGAATGAGCATTTTGGAGGAAAGTTTCAGATTGTTATAATCTGACTTATACATATAAAATTGTTTTGAACTATCTGCCCAATCCATATATAAAATGTTACAACAAGCCCATACATTAAAATGAGGGTTATCTACCCTCTAAAGTAATGTTACCCTACTTCTGAAACTATAAAATAAAACACCTTTCTTAATACTTTGCTTATGTCAGAGTGATTAAAAGAACATAAAGAAATCCATACATTATTCAGAATCAGAGTTACTCTTTAAAGCATTTATCCATTTTCTGAACCTGGAATAATAAATATATGATATAAACATCACACATCATATCATCTTTTCCTAGAGAGGATCACCATTTACTGGTGAAATTAAAAAAGCACACCATAATTTCGCAAAAAAGTAAAAATCTTCACACTCAAAAGCACTTACTTCTAAAGCAGTAGACTATCTGGAAGAAAAAGCCAAATGGAATATTTTTGAAGGTCAATAGGTCAAAGATTTGCTTACATAGTAGTTGAGAACATGAGACTGATTTCAAGTGCTTTGATAACTGCTCACGAAACCCAAAATCAATTACAGCACTGTTGAAAATGTGAAAGTCTTTTTTTTTTTTTTGACCACCCTGCTTGTCTGTTGTGAGTTCTCAAGAAAGGGGAGTTTTCAAAAATGGATAGATTTTTAATGATTTACGTAGACTGATAAATGAACTGGTAAATTGTTGTCTTTTTGGTACTAATTTATTTTTGTGTGTTAAGCTAAATCTTTTTTTCCTTTTCAATTGTGTTTCATCAATCATCTTCTTCTTGGACCATCCTTTCTGTAATAATGTACTGAAACTTCTGTAAGGCATATTAGTGAATATTAAAGTACCAAAAATTCAAGTTGCTCATTGTGCCATTATGAAAAACTCTCTGAAAGTTTTAATTTCACTTTAAATAGTGTCCCTTTTCCTTAACTCTTCACACAAGAAAAGGTGAGAATGATGGAGCTGATTCTGCATTCATACATACATGTTTGCCTATTGTTTGTACTGAACACGACAGCAATAGCGTTTGATATTGGAACATTCTAACCATTTGGAATTACATTTTTTTTACTTCTAGAACCTGCCTGTGTTTGTTTATGTGTTTCATCTGAACAGGTATGTACATGAAAGTTATTGATCTTGTCAGGTATCAATTTGTGCTTATTTTTTATTTTATCCTCCACCCATGTGAATACATGTGTGTCAGTGAAATGGGTCCAGCTTTTCTGTTTGTTACAACTGCATTCTGTGACCTGATGGTGACGTGTGTGTCATTGGCATGTGTATTGTTTCTCGCTGTCAGTGGCGGTTACTGGTGTAGTTGTGCCTGTGTGGACCCAAAGCGGCCTGTGCAATGCACTTAATGGACTTGTGGTTCCTGTCAGCAATGTATACCCACACCTCTGTTCTGTTTTTGTGCCAGATATGTATTTTCATCACTTGACCATTGTTTTCATGTGAATCAAGTTTCAATGCCATGTCTCCACTGGCTGTGAGATGGAATTGAAGCCAGATTGTGGGTCTGCTAAAGGCTGGCTGCCCAATTCATGGGTTGTGTTACGTGTATCATGGCATAAGCTGTAGATTGAGACCAAGATAAAGTTTGTCAGTAAAATTGGCCCTGCTTTTGGAACTACACTGTGCTAAACTTGTGGATTGTGTTGTTTTTCTTGGCCAAACGCTATGTATGACTTCATTTTTGGATTGAAGTGTAAGTTTGCAGGTGCAGCGGTCATTGTTTGTCAAGCCTGTATTCTATGTCCTGTAGTTCATGCGCATGTCATTGGCATAAGTAATGTGTCTCACTGTCAGTGGTGTAGTTGTGGGTGCGAGGCCTGTGCAATGTGCCTCATGAAATTGAGGTTCATCAGCAATGCCATATGCATGCCAGGTGCACACACCTCTGTTTCGTTTTCATGCCAGATATGTGGTGTGATCAATCAGCCACTGTTTTTGTGTCGAGGTATGCTGCCATATCTCTGCTGGTTGATAAGAGTTGTTGCAACCAAATTTCGGGGCTGCCATGGGCCACATGTCCAAATCATGGATTGTGTTTCGTGGGTCAAAGCATAAGCTGTAGACTGAGAACAAGAGTAAAAATTCAAGGGTTAGGGGTGTGTGAGTTTTTGTATGACAGACAATCCATAGCATTTTATACAGTATATAGAGATGCTATACAAAACAAAAAGCAGTTTAATGGATGGATATTATACATTGAAATATAAACAGTTCTGAAGAAAAGAAGTTTTGTAAAATGTATGTAAAAATGCCCTAAGGTAGTGCAGTGGAAGAGGAATAATACAACATTCTCGTGAGGAATGATGATAGATTTCCAATAAAAGAAACATGAAAAGGAGACAATAAATTACTACTAAGACAGTGTATAAAACTTGCATTTGTTGTGTAACTAAAGGATAATAACCATTTAATAACATTAGCACATTTATTAAATTACCAGTTACACATTTAAATCACTGAGTGAAATTCACTTTGTTGGGAAAATTTAAGTGTGGGTTTTATAATTAATGATATAACACAAATTAATTAGTTTATATTGACATTTTGCATGAATGTATTCTTTTAAATTTTCTTTTCAATAATTAAAAAATTAAATAATACTTATATTAAAATTATCAAACCCACTTAATCCAGTATAGGATCAGGGTGGACTAGAACATATCCTTGCAAACTCAGAGCACAGAGCAAGAATGGAGTGCCCGTTCATCACAGACTTTCATGCACATAACAAATGGTGCTAATTTAGAATCACATCCTTGGCATGAGTGAAGAAAATCTCTGCAGACTCAAAACAGCTCTTGGCTATTTCACTGGTTCATTCAAAGTGTGACCTCCAGCTTGTCCATTTGCACTTGTCTGTTAAAGCTTTCTGATGGGGTCAGCAAAATCAGCATGTATATGTTTGGCTCTATAAGCCGTTTCTGAATTGATGTATACATAAAATGAAAAAAATGCCTGATCAATGTTCTTAAGTACAAGTGTTTTTTTATTGTATTTTTACAATATTTCTGAAATTGATGAGAACACACCTACATAACAAATAAAACTGAGATTCTTTAATTATTTTTATATGCAATATACAATCACTATGGTGGCACAGTGGCGCAGTGGGTAGCGCTGCCGCCTCGCAGTTAGGAGACCCGGGTTTGCATCCCAGGTCTCCCTTGCATGGAGTTTGCATGTTCTCCCCGTGTCTGTGTGGGTTTCCTCCAGGTGCTCTGGTTTCCTCCCACAGTCTAAAGACATGCAGGTTAGGTGCATTGGCAATTCTAAATTGTCCCTAGTGTGTGTGTGCCCTGTGGTGGACTGGCGCCCTGCCTGGGGTTTGTTTCCTGCCTTGAGCCCTGTGTTGGCTGGGATTGGTTCCAGCAGACCCCCATGACCCTACAGTTAGGATATAGCGGGTTGGATAATGGATGGATGGATACAATCACTAATAGCCAAAGCCTACTCTGACAGCAGCTGGTCCATAGCACCCAAAAATGGGAATATGCATCACATTGCTCTACTTTCACTCCCACCCACAGGACATATTTACCTCCTTTTTTGTTGCATTTCAGAAAAAAACTGTACAATGAATAATATACAGATGAGTTATTTATGTATAAAGTTCTTCATATGTTGTAATTATGTTTTGGTACAGATTCTGTATACCAATCTTCACCCCTCATCAAGTATTGAGGACTTACTGAGCATTAAGACCTTGGCTAAATTTGAAGAGGCCAGAAATAACCACTGACTGCGTTAAAAGACAAATTTAATTTAATGTAAGTCACTGACCAGGGGATGACATAGTTAAATCAATCTACAAACAAAGCACATAGGACCAAGTCCAAAATTGACAAGCAAATGCTAAAACCCAAAGCACTAGGCCAAATATAATATAGTATGTAGAGCTCAAAAACACTGCAGTAAAGCAGCTAGAAAAAAAACACTGTAAATGTAGTAATAAGAAATTCAATATCTGAGCAAGAAGGAATTCATTTAAATAATAAAACAGATTAATTTAAATGCCCCCTCTGATGACCAACGTGTAGTACAGCTGCTGTGTAACTTAAACTGGCAGATATAAAACGGAAGATGTAACAGAATCATGGGCATGTGTTTAAGGTGTGGCTGGTGGGCCCGGTACCTTCAACAGATGCATTAGGTAAATAAAATAAATGTCATAAAAGGATAACTTTTTCCTCTGGAGTTTTTTTTAAGAAAGCAGCTAATGTATAGTAAATATGTTAATAATTAACTAATACAATAATTACATCCATCCTGTTATAAAAATATACACTTTTGAAATTACTAAGAATTAAATAGGCATTTTATTTTAGATTGAAAAAGACACCTTTCTAGCAACCTTAATTACAACTCTTCCCCACACTAGTTATGAGCTGGCAGTAACTCAACATTGAATTAGACAGAATTTTGTAAACACCTGCCAAGATGTTAATGTAAATCATTGATAATTACACATCATCCAGAGAACAAACTTTTCAAAAATTACTGTATAAATATTAGAAGCTACATAAAATAACTACAACTTCTGTTACATACAAGATTGGAAAAGACTCCGCCTCCAAATCTGTTATTACAGCAGACAGTCCTAACCAAGTTATATTAAACACACACGGGGAAGCACCACGCGTAGTTAAGTATCATTTTTGTCTCTCTCTGCTTTTCTGTGCACGTGTGTATCCTGTATTCACCATTGTGTTTGTACTGTTTATACTGTACTGTGTTTAGTCTGCCTGGTGGTGCTTTGCTCTGGTGTTAAGTACTAATGATAGTAATTATGACAGAACATAGCACTTGATTATTACATTTGATATATAGTGCCTACAGCATCTGATATGGTGGTCAAAATATTAATGTGTTTATTTTTTGGTTGTGCTTTTGTTTGGGTAACTCTAGTGTGGCTTCTGAGTAAAAGATCTATCCTATAGTCTGTTCACAGTGGCACTGACTTATGTACCATATCTTCAATCTAGTGCTTAATTTATTACATTGTAATTGAAGCCATAGAGAATGTTGGGCATTTGTGCACACAAATGTTTACTGGCTAATGCACCTTACCAAACTGATCACTCAGTGAGAAAATATCTTTTTGAACCCTGAGAGTCCATTGCGCAAACTCATACAAACATAATGAGAACAAGTATAGTATACACAGAATGCACTTTTGCCCGAAATAGAACAAGAACTGTTAGGTAAAATTTTACTACATATTTAACAATGAGAATTCACATAGTGCCTACTAAGCGTGTTTCTTACCAAGCAAACTCTCACCAAGTGAAAACCAAAGAAATTTACTCCTATTCTCTTAATTGCTAGCTCATAATTGTAGTCATTTATTTCATGATAGATAGATAGATAGATAGATAGATAGATAGATAGATAGATAGATAGATAGATAGATAGATAGATAGATAGAATACTTTATTAATCCCGAAGGAAATTGCAGATGACACACCCCCATCACACTTTATCACCTAATGATGTAACTTCACATTTTGTCATATTTAGTGATTAAATCTCCTCATTTGCCAACCCTTCATACTAGAGTCTGTTCCAACAGTTATTTATTGCCATTTCCATTATTGATTATTTCTTGTGAATACAAGCTATACATATAGAGTCAAAATATCAAGGTTGAAATGTCCTCTCTGCTGTACTTATTAAACTCACTATTCAAATAAGAGCAAGTAATAACCACAGTAATTATAGATATCTAAATCGCACTGTTATCCCTTCAACCTGTTAAACAAATAAAGGACTTTTTTAAGGGTACCTAATAATAGTGCTGACAATTCTTCCTTAGAAATGGTGAAAATCTTTATTAATTTGAACAGTTTCAAATATTTTTAGCTTTTCTCAGAAAACAACAATTGCCCAGAGCTACTCCTCAGGGTAACAATAGGGTGCAATACTTCTGTAGCAGTCATAAAAATAGGTGGAAACAAGCAGAATTGCTTTAAGATTCTTTAATTTCAGCTTCTTCATCTGGTCACTCATCTCAGAGGATGTTGTTACATTCTGTGGTTTTGGATGTGCCTATCACATACTAGGGAGGGCAGAAAGAGGTGTGACATTGGCAGAGTAACATCAGGCAAACTTCAGGGGCAGTGCAGGCTAATTTTGCCCCCGTAGCTAACCTGTAATTAAATTTAATTACAATTTTCCTTTGCCTATTTTTGAAATCAAATGTAACTTGCTATATTAAAGCATTAGAGTGAATATGCTGATTTGAAACATGCAAAACTATAATAAACACAACATTCTACTTTGTAATATTTATCCTTGCTTATAAGAAAGTGCTAAAATATTGATTTCTTAGAAACAAATATAAAAATTAGAGAATAATTATTTCTAAGAACTATATATTATTTAAACATTGTTATTAGAAACTATGTGGACAGAGGAAAACTAATTTATCTTTGTATTCCAGTTCCTAGACAAATTAGCGAACAGTTGTTTGTTTAATAGTATTTTATTGATAATTTAGTCAAGAAATTCATTATGAATAGAAGCTTATTGCATACTGAACAGTTATGGAAGATGCTAACTGAACCACAACAAATGACCAAAAAATGCTGTATCATTGCATGGGTTTTTAACAATGGGAAATGGGTAAGGGTAGTGGCAATGGGTGGAAGTCAATCTTCATTCATCTGCTTATGAGCATAAGAAGACAGCTTGTTATTGAGGGTAACTTTGGAAGGTTTTGGGCACTTTTGGATATAATGGGTCAATAAAGATTTCCCATTTGCTTTGGTCTTTGGAGCCATTCTGTGTACAATACATTAAAGTGTGGTGGCAGCCATAAAATATGGTCAAATGAAAAGTGACTAACAAAATAAGTGGACAAATAGATAACAATGAATCCAAATATATATATATAGGATTATATGTTAAAGTAGCTAGTGAAGCTCAGGGCCTAATGGTTTAGGCTTGCATACAAAGCACATATGACTGCACAATCTTTGTATTTTATATTGTTTCTGGTTGAATTTTTTAACTTGAAGGTTAACTCTGTCACTCACATACTCTCTATTCCTATGGCAAAATCTAGAAATCAACTGCCTGGACAACTATATCTCAAGTGTCAATCTCAACATATTTCTGAGAAACTTCTAGATGCTAGGTAAGGCTAGAAATATAATTCCTTTAGTGTGTACTGGCTCTGTCAAAGTGGTTTCTCACAATAGGCTGCTGTTGCTGGAAGGCACAAGGGAATATCCTTCTTAATACATGCCTAGACCACCTCACCTCCACTCAATTTAGAAAGACAATGGTTCAATTCAGCAGTCCTCTAGTACTGTTCAGTCCCTCATCTTATCATAAAGAGTGTGCCCTGGAAATGTTGCATGGCTTCATGTTAGTTGATTGCTGTTGAGCACCTTCATCCTTCATTCACTATCCATGTCGACCACCAGTGAGGATGAAAAGGTTGAACATTAAATAAAAGATCTATCTGAACTCTTACCTCTTACTTTCCACCACCAACTCATTAAATACTTCCAAAATGTCTGTAATGGTGACATAAGATACAAATAAACAGCAACATAAACTGACAATTCTAGGTCGCTTAAAAGAATGAGCATTTTGGAGGAAAGTTTCAGATTGTTATAATCTGACTTATACATATAAAATTGTTTTGAACTATCTGCCCAATCCATATATAAAATGTTACAACAAGCCCATACATTAAAATGAGGGTTATCTACCCTCTAAAGTAATGTTACCCTACTTCTGAAACTATAAAATAAAACACCTTTCTTAATACTTTGCTTATGTCAGAGTGATTAAAAGAACATAAAGAAATCCATACATTATTCAGAATCAGAGTTACTCTTTAAAGCATTTATCCATTTTCTGAACCTGGAATAATAAATATATGATATAAACATCACACATCATATCATCTTTTCCTAGAGAGGATCACCATTTACTGGTGAAATTAAAAAAGCACACCATAATTTCGCAAAAAAGTAAAAATCTTCACACTCAAAAGCACTTACTTCTAAAGCAGTAGACTATCTGGAAGAAAAAGCCAAATGGAATATTTTTGAAGGTCAATAGGTCAAAGATTTGCTTACATAGTAGTTGAGAACATGAGACTGATTTCAAGTGCTTTGATAACTGCTCACGAAACCCAAAATCAATTACAGCACTGTTGAAAATGTGAAAGTCTTTTTTTTTTTTTTGACCACCCTGCTTGTCTGTTCTGAGTATTCTGAGAAAGAAAGAGACAATTATATCCAGGTCATTGAAAACAAGTGGTACTCGGGTCATGCTAAGGGTTGGTTTTTACATGGTGGCGCCCATTTCGCTGTTGTAATAGAGGGAGGACAAAAAAGAACTATGCAAAGTCTTTGTGTGCTGAAACAGTACCCTTGCACTCAGAGTTACGATGCCTTCCTGGGGCTTAGGCATATAATGAGAATGCACTCACTCTAGGGATGGTTATTACATCAACACAGGCTGCAATAAAGAGATCAAGTGAAAAAGTGCTCTAGTGTATTATAAGCACTAGGTGATTTCAACCAGTTAATCCAAGGGAGGAGAGAATAGACTTCTTGGTAAATATGAGGGCCCAGATTCAGACTTGCACTTAAAATAATTTTAAAAGCATGCTTCAGAATTGTTGGTTCAAGAAATTCTATTTTTCATTTGTGTTTTTAATCTAAAGAATAGAAAAAAAACATGAGCAAACAAATACATTGATTAACCATGAAGAACAAATATTTCCTGTTTCTGTAGATCAAATTTTTTTTAGAATCCATATGAAGTGCATAATTGTGCTATGGAGAGCAAAAAAACATTAAAGCCACAAATAAAAAATATTATATTTTTATTTTTATAATTTTTTCTCTGATTTTTTTCTGTTTCTCTTCCTTTTGGTTATGCTGTTGGGTGCCTAAATCACCATACCTGGCTACTCTTGATCTGGAGCAAAAGTGTCTCTGCTCTTAGCACATAATGGATTGTTGTACTGATTCAGTGGAACTTTAAAAGCTGGTTGATACAGGCTTATTCGTTTGTTCAGAACACCAGAGACACGTACAGGACAGAGATCAACACAGACCACAATGCTGTCACTGCTAAACGATCCTTTATATAATGTTAAAGTCTCCCTACCTGCACTCATCTCTAAAGTTTTTTAAATCTTTTCTAATTATGGAAACTTTTTTCTCTTCATCTTTAGTGAGCAAGCCATTTTGCTGAGAAATACTTTGTGATAAGGTTCACTGTGAAAGGTGCTATATAAAATAAAAACTGTTACCCATCCATATTTAATATGTACCACTTTGGAATAATCCTCAACACAACATGGTTCACAAAGCCGTCAGTTTTCCATAACACTGGAATAAATCTGTGCAGCAAAGGCTTAAGTAGTTTTACTAGACAAAGAAGAATTTTGGACATCACTTTATCCATCCATCCGGAGTTCATTGTCATAGGGGCTGAAACTTACCCCAACTGAGACACCATTCCACCTGAAGTTCCTCTCTGGCACACGCCTACAGATCAGTTTAGCACAAACTATTTATTAATTTAACTCCTTTGCTTTTGATATGTAGAAGAAGAACTATAGTACCTGGAAAAAGGCTCCAGCAGATGCATAACTGAGCCGGGACCCAGTATCCAAACTCTAGAGTTATATGGCAGCAGGGTAAAGTACTGTGCCACAATGCCACCCAAACTGGTAAAATTGTTACAGGTATGAAAAAAAAAGGTGTGAAGTTACAGGAAACACAGGAGTTTCAAACTTGAGGAGGATACAAACTGACTGACATTCAAGTATTGAACCAACCTTTAGATAAATTCAACCAGAATAATTTACTTACTGCTCTCTAGCAAATGCTGTCTGAAAAGATGACAGCCAGTTTGCAGTCACAGGTTCAAATCTCAGCATAGACTTATGACGGAACCCTCACCAAGTCAGAACACCTGCATATTTATGACAGAATGGGTTGCAATGCTCATGTAATGTGCTTTGGGATTGAGTCTGCCATTAAAGAGACAATATAAAATAAGCAGTATTCCATATCTGAGAAATATGATTGAATAACCCTTGATCAAAGACACATAATATTAGGTAACTTCTTTAAAATATCCACTCTAAAGCACAAAAAAATTCAAATTGGCTTAACAAGATGGTATCAATATCCACAGAAAACAAAGAGCCAATCTGAACATCTGCTTTAAAAAGTAAAGATATTTTCTTTTAGCAACCACAGTTTCTAAGAAGTCATCATTTTCCCATACTATGCACCAATTATTTCTAAACTGCTGTGCACGCGCGATGGGTGAGGATATCAAAGGCGGCACAGGAAGATGCCACAGTGCTACCGTGTTATATTTTTAAACAGGCTGCTATTTTAGAATGGGTGTGAAAAGAAGAAATGCCATTTCAGACAAATGTTTCCATATGTTCGGCAGGTTTGTGCTGATGGGTGAAATCAGGACATAGCTGAAATAGTCCAATATTCACAAATGAATGACTGAAATACAGCACATATATATATATATATATATATATATATATATATATATATATATATATATATATATATATATATATATATATATATATATATATATATATATATATATATATAATGCTTGATTCATTGATATACCCTAAAGCAAAATACTATTAAGAGCAACTGAATATAAAATAAGATGAAAAGGTGACACACTCCTCTGAATCTTTAAGCCTCAGTGGCTTTTTTATTATTCCAAATGTTACTTATCCACTAAATTTGTCAGCAATAAGCTTAGCAGCATGAATGCCTGAGGGGACAGTTATACTATATAATTCAGGGATATTCTTCCGGGCAAGCAGTATTTAAGTAGAGCAATCATTCATTCATAATGGAAGGCAGCCCTTAATAGTCCTTTAATACAGTTTTAGAAAGCCATGCTCCCTGAAAGGCATTAAATAAATATTAAAAATATGGCAAAATTAAACATTGTAACTGTAAGAATATTCACCTGTCTTGTTTGAATTGTGAATTCAAACAATTTGAATTGTTTTTTATTTACAATAGAAGTAGTATCTTACAGTATGCAAAGGGCTAAAAACACTTTTAACAGAAGGACTCATTATTAAGCAGATTCTGTGGTGAACACATATAGAAATATGCACCTTTAAAATTATAAAGGCGAAAATGTGTTTTATGTCAAGAATTAGAGTAGATGGGAACAATAATTTACAAAAAAATATCCATTGCAAATACAGCCAATACCAAACATATTTACTGAGATTTTATTTACATGCCCAAATGTAGTCAGGATGTTTATAACAAAGAGCTTTACAAAGCAATTAAATGTGATATTATACCCAAGTATAATATTGAAGTCTTAAAATATTTATCCACATCTAATCATTGAGCAGACCCACGCCTTATTTTGTCAATAGATAATCTTAACATTGGTCACAATGGCTGTGCTCACAAGTTAGTGTTGCCAGCCAAGTGCGGAAACCCAAAAACTGCATTAAAGATGAACATGAACCACTATTACCCAATATTAGCAGCAAATATTTCTAACACACTTATATAAGCAATTTCCCTAAATATAATCCTAACAGAAAAGCAAACTATAAAACTGCTTAATTTTGTGCATTTAAAAATTCTTTGACTAATTTCATAGTATATGATATATACTATACAGCATATAGTATATAATATCATACTAATATTAGGCACTTAACCTTATACACACTTTATTTTAGAGTTCATCTGTTAAACATGCATTCCATACTAACACATTGTGTTTGTTTTTGCTGAGGAATATGTGTTGCTCTACTGATCTTTTTGTCAGGATTTTGCTGAAGCATTCAATTCAGTTATAGACAATTATTTTTGTGCTATGATAGAAACCCAGTTTAATTCTTCATTATTGTATGTTACAGATGTTAATTATGACTGGGGATTGGGGGTGGTTGGTGACAGGAGTCTAAAATAAGAACATTTCAACACCAGTAATTACATGCAAGGTGCAATAGTCAGAAGAATCACACTGAGAAGCCTTAGATACATTTTTTAAACTGCATTCTTGGGCAGCCACAATCTTCAAGCTCTTTTGAAAAATAACATCTCCATATGGCAAATAATTTACTACTGGCGACATTCCCAGCACTATCTTGTGCAGTTCACCTAATATTAATCTTATAAAGCATTCCTGCCTAAACTTTACTGAGTAAAAGTCTATGGTCTTTGTCCATTTGGCAGAAGTAAATATATTTAAAAAATGGATAATAAAGTTCTGCCAGAGCTTTTAAGATAGAAAAGTAACAAAAATATATATTTCATTGCATAACATTTGGATGAGTATAGAAACTTCAAACCCTGCTAAAAGTTATTTCTCTTCCTTAATCCAAGATGCAAGGCAGGTCTGGATGGGCAATTTGTAATTATCAACTGAAAAAGTTTCAGCTTTTATAATAAGTACAGTAAAACATGGGTGACAATGCCATACAGGCAGATTTTGGGGTTTACACTGACAAAACACTCTCGTTATTTATGTACAACTAAAACACAAATGAAATGTTACGTAATATTGTCAAAAATATTGAACAAATTAACTCACATTATACTCAGACTCTAAAATAAACAACTGTGATTGCTTCTGTAGTCACCACACTATAAAAAAGAAATAACATGTCCTGCTCTGACAGTCTTAAGGTCTTAAAAGCTCTACATAAGTCTTTAAAATTCCCATAAATAAAACTGATCAACTGGAATAATTTTAGTTATATAGTAAATCATACACTTAAGGACACCAGTTGAAACTAATGTGGAATGCTTCTAAGATGAAACCCAAGAATACTTTATTTGGGAAACTGGAAAAAGCTATAGAGCAAAGCAGAATGCCACTTTTTAAAATGAATCTGAATGAGCTACTGGGAAAACTGAGCTATTGACTAACCAAATGACCTGATAGTCTGAATGAATTCTTCAAGTTTGCAAAATGTTTTATATTCCCTATGTTTTGTATGTAAAATATAGCAAAATTTTCTTTATAAGCATTTGTATTTCTAGTATGATCTCTCCTCTACCCCCATTGTTTTTTTTACCCTCTTGGACACAAAAGGACTCAACCAACATAGAAGTAATACCAACATGTATAAATTCCAGAAGCAAGAAAAGAAAAGTGAATCAAAACTCCAAGGGGCACACAGGAGCAATATGCTTAAAAAATTCCAGGGGGCACACAAGTAACAAAGTATAAATTCCAAAGGGACAAACAATGACAACTTACATAAATTCCAAAAGACAGACAGTACTAAGTACCAGACTTCCAAGGGCAGAAGTAGGAAAAATTCCATGGAGCAATGATAATGGTCTAAATTCTGGATGCTAATAATATTAACAGGTCAAGGTTGACTGCTGACAGGATGAAACTTCAAAGGAGATACAGCACTAGTGGAATAAAATTTTGATCACAATTTTATTTAGGAATCAATTACAAACTAACAATTGAGTCTATAAGCATATAATGAAGTATGCTGTTAACACTAATAAAATACCAATAAAAATGTTAAGACTTTTATTGTATCATTTTTCAATGTTCTATATCATGTTAAAAAGGATTACATTATATTTATTGTCCTGTTTTTAATCCATCCATTTTCTAAATGTGCTTATTCAGAGCTGGGACGAGGTGAAGCTTGAGAAATTGACAAGCTGAAATGCCAAAGGGTTGCACATAGTGCCAATTGTAAGATCTGCGCATTAGTTGTCATTTTTGCAAAGACCTTCTTCAGCCCATGGAATTGTGTTACCAGTAAACTGGATAAATTGCAGATGAGTAAATTTGATCATAAAAGAAGGGCTAATTCAATGGCATTCATAACACTACTTTTCCATTTATATATTTGAAGATTGTTGTGGGATTTTAGTATACAAAAATTAAGAAGTGACTATGCCAGTGTCTTTCAAAGCTCTAAAACACCTGAACCAGTTCTCTTTAATGAATACTTTTTTAATCTCTAAATGGTTCTAGGAATATTTATGTTGCCCATAGAGTTACCAATGAAAAGGCCATATCTATCACCCTCTTATGTAGCTATCATATTTATTAAAAAGACAAATCAAAACAGCCTTCAACAGAGCTTCTGATTATATACCTAACATAAGGCAATGTACATGGAGACTAGACTGAGTGCTTGGCTTATATGGTCTCTCCTACAGTGCTGGCCTCCAAACACTCCTATCAAAAGTTGTATACATTTTTGCTGTGGCCTGATATTTATAAGGACCTAGATTTAATTCTCATCTCAACCTTTACCTTTATGGTGCTTTGTATGTTCTTTGTGTGTGATTTCTCTGGGTACTCTGTTCTTCTTCCACATCGAGAACACATGTTTGTTTGGTTAACTAATGAATCCAAATCAACCTGGCATGAGTAAGTGTGCCATTCAATGGATGGGCATTCCATCCAGCATTTGATTCCACATTGTACCAGATGATGTCAGAACAGGTTTCACTTTCCTGTGCCTTTGTAAAATATAAAACAGGTCCAGAAATTGTGTTGCAAATTAAATATGCAAGGTGCCAGGGTCTATCCCTGCATCACTATGTATAAAGCAAATACCAAGCCCAAAACATGTTTCTTTTATATCCCAAAAACAAGAATGTTAAATAAGTCAACATTCTTAAGTGATTGGCATATGCATCGGTGTAAAGCATGATTGTGTCCATCCAGGTATGACCCCTGCCTTGCACATAACATTACTGGGATAACCTTTGAATCTCCATGACCCTGCATAAATAATGAGTTTTATTAACCTGACTAGCAGAATGAAATAATGGTAGGAATGTAGTGGCTGAGTTTGTGCAAACCCAATGGCTTGGTCTTGTGAGAATTACTTTTGTTTACAAATTAAAAAAAAAATGTTTTTAAATAACATAGGCTTTCATCTGAAAAGTATAATGGACTAACAGCCTTTAAAATACAATGATGTTTCAAATTAGCTAGCCTAGTAGCATTTACTGTAGTTCATAATAGTTTTAATATAATTTAATTAATATACAGGGCTGCTGCTGTGAAGGGAGACACCTCGGACTATCCCAATAGTATTTACCATATTTGGATTAAAGGTCAGAAGTCCACATGCCCATCATCATCAAGTTCTTCCATGTGAACCCTAAATACCATGAGGACTGATTGAGGTCATTTATGTTAGGTAGAATGCCTAGAGGAGGATGGGTGGTCTCATGGCTTTGGAACCCCTGCAGATTTTGTTGTTTTTTTTTTCTCCAGCCATCTGTTGTTTTGTTTTTTTCTGTTATCCCTAGCCTTCGGACCTTACTTTTATTCTATGTTAATTAGTATTGCCTAATTTTATTTTCCATATATTATGTCTATCTTCTCTTTCTTCATCCTGTAAAGCACTTCGAGCTATATCATTTGTATGAAAACGTGCAATATAAATAAACATTGTTGTTGTTGTACCAACTTGAATGAAATGAATGAGAAATCGAAGTGTGCACTGGGGCCCTATGAACCTATCACAGTGATGAGTAGTCGTTTGAGGCCTCTCACTCAAATGTTTCCCAATTCTGCTGTTTGGAAACTATCAGCTTAGAATAAAGGATAAAAAGACAGGTGTTTATTGAAGGAACTTACAATTAAAATCCCGTTATCCATTGCCCTTTGTGAGCTGACATCTCGCCTTGTAGGCCTAAGAAACAAAGCATCATACAGAGCCATTCATCTCTCAATGAACTGACTTGAAGCACTCTGCTTAAACAACAAGATTGGAATAAATCTGGAGGATACAACACTCTTTAGCAAAATATCAGAAGTACTGTACAATATTTGAAGGACAAATCTATGTAACTGTTAAATGAAACGAGAATGTTTTCAATACTGACCATTTTATGACAGTTGTGTATCCCAGTAACATTATGTTTATGTCACTCTGTATATTTCATAAGCTTTTCACTATCTGCAAAGCCTTCATAAAAGTAAAGCCCGAAAATTGAGCACCCCCTGAGACATACTTTCAGTAACAGATGGTGCAGAGGGACTGCAACACTGCACTTAATATGTAAAGCCCATAACAGCAACCTTGGATTTTTTATTCTTTACTACAGAGACTGCAGAGGAATACATGTGGTCTACAGTATATACTTCAAGAAAACAAAAAGAAACAGTCCAAAGCAAGGAATACACATTACTAACTGAAGAACAGGAAAATGGTCCTATTTTTTGAAAATACACTGCTCAAAAAAATTAAAGGAACACTTTTTAATCAAAGTATAGCATCAAATCAAAGAAACCTCTGGGATATTGATCTGCTCAGTTAAGTGGCAGATGGGGTTGTAAATCAGTTTCAGCTGAATTGGCGTTAATGAAATTAACAACAGGTGCACTAGAGGGGCAACAATGAGATGACCCCCAAAACAGGAATGGTTTAACAGGTGGAGGCCACTGACATTTTTCCCTCCTAATCTTTTCTGTTTTTTCACTGGTTTTGCTTTTGGCTATGGTCAGTGTCACTACTGGTAGCATGAGGAGATACCTGGACCCTACAGAGGTTGCACAGGTAGTCCAACTTTGAGGATGGTTCATTACGTGCTAGTGCCAGATGGTTTGCTGCGTCTCCCTGCACAGTCTCAAAGGCATGGAGGAGATTTCAGAAGACAGGGAGTTACTCTAGGAGAGCTGGACAGGGCCGTAGTAGGTCCTTAACCCATCAGCAGGACCGGTATCTCCTCCTTTGGGCAAGGAGGAACAGGATGAGCACTACCAAAGCTCTACAAAATGACTTCCAGTAAGCCACTGGTGTGAATGTCTCTGACCAAACAATCCAAAACAGAATTCATGACGTCCTCTAGTGGGCCCTTTGCTCACTGTACGGCACCATGGAGTTCGACTGGCATTTGTACCACTGGCACCCTGTGCTTTTCACAGAGAGCAGGTTCACCCTGAGCACAGGTGACAGACATGAAACAGTCTGGATAAGCAGTGGAGAACATAATGCTGCCTGTAACATCATTCAGCATGACCGGTTTGGTGGTGGGTCAGTGATTGTCTGGGGAGGCATATCCATGAAGGGACACACAGACCTTTACAGGCTAGACAACAGCACCTTGACTGCCATTAGGTATTAGGATGAAATCCCTGGACCCATTCTCAGACCCTATGCTGGTGCAGTGGGCCATGGATTCCTCCTGGTGCACGACAACGCCCAGCCTTATGTGGTGAGAGTATACAGGCAGTTCCTGGAGGATGAAGGAATTGATACTGTTGACTGGCCCCCACGCTCGCCTCACCCAAATCCAATAGAACACCAGGTTGCCACCAGGTTGTACCTCAGACTACCCAGCAGCTCAGTGATGCCCTGGTCCAGATTTAGGAGGAGATCCCCCAAGACACCATCCATCGTCTCATTAGGAGCATGCCCTGACATTGTCCAGCATTCATACAAGCATGTGGGGGCCATACAAACTACTGAGTACGATTTTGAGTTGCTGCAGTGAAATTTCTGCAAAATGGACTACCCTGCCGCATCATGTTTTCACTTTGATTTTCGGGCCCTCTGTAGGTTGATAATTGTCATTTCCATCAAACGATGTGGCATCCTTTTGTTCCTAACACGTTACCCAGTCCATACCAGCATAGATATCTTGAATGATCATTTTTTAGATCTGATGTGTTTTGAAAGTGTTCCTTTCATTTTTTTGATCAGTTTATATACTGTGACCCTAAAATGAATCAAGCGGATTCATATTAATGAAAACGGGTAAAAAGCACATGCAATTCACAAAAGATGATTGGTGGCTTTTGCCTATGAGGACAGATGACAAAGACCTTAAAGAAAGCCAAAAATTCTAAATTATTTAAGGATAATTAATAATGACCTCATGACACCAGATCACTCTATTGAGGTGCAGTTGTTAGCACTGTTTCCTCACAAATAGGCTTAAATAATGACCACTGTCTGTGTGGAGTTTGAATATTCTTCCCATGTTAATGTTTTTTTAAGGATGCTTCTGAAACTCAAAGCCATGCCTGTTCAAGTGAGTTTGACTTAATAACTTCCTGGCTTCATCCATTATCCAACCCACTGTATCCTAACTACAGGGTCACAGGGTTCTGCTGGAGCCAATACCAGCCAACACAGAGCGCAAGGCAGGAAACAAACCCCGGGCAGGGTGCCAGCCCACCGCAGGGTAGAACATTAACCAAAAATGTAATTGATAATGAAAATGAAAGACATAGTGGTCAATTGTTTATAATTTAATGGATCAGAGTGCATTTCAAATGCAAACAGAACTAGTGGCTGCGTATAGGTTCCTAAGCTAAAATGAAAATACACATCTAGTGAAACTTCTACGATTACTGTCTGACATACAACAATAAGATGCAAAATATTGTTTTCTGTAGTTATTCTACAAATAAAACTCATCAGAAAAAGGTAGCAATATTTTTAACAAACATTAATATAAGGTTCTCTCACATCACAGCATTGTCTGGTAAATATTATCTTTACTTTAAGAAGGTTCAATAATAATACATGGAGGTGGAGTTTAACAAAGTTATACTTTTGATTAATAAAGTATCCATCACACACACAGCATATTCTTTGTTAACTTATGCCATTTATACCATATACAGTCATGCAACGATTTACTGCAGACAGAGCAGACTGTGCTTAAACAATAGGTAATAATGTTTTAGAAAATGCCAAAACCAGCCGCTACAGGCCACAAAGACTGTACACCTTTTGTTTCTCACACACTTGTGGCAGCACTGCCAGCCATAGAATGCATGCACAGAAACAGTGAGAAGTGCTGGTGGAGCTGCAGAGGTTCATTGTCTCTCAGATGTCTTCCTTCCTGTACTGATGCTGCAATCAACAAATGGCCTCAAACTAGCAATACAAAATAGGGTTCCAATCTTCAGTGCACTAATTGGCCATACCATGTGGCATTTTTTGAAGTCACACAGCTGGAATCTTATTTGTTTTCGATCTATGTGGGTGGTTTACACTTTTTCAATGAAGAAGACAGAAATGCCTTGTAAACAGTAATAAATCTTCTGTTATTATTTCACAGGGTCTAATGTAGTTTGTGACTCTTGGATAGGCCTTTGATCAGTGTTACTCCACATGGGTAATTCATATTAAGCTCGCACTACCTTCCCTTACTCAGACCCAGAATGTGGCCTTTGAAACTCAAAGAACTGTTTGTGTTACTCCATACCAGCAGTTAAAGTATGCGTTACCAGTTCTCTACACCAAACCCAGACAGGCTCAATTGCAATGACCTGTACACTTTAAAATAATATTTTATTCATATTTGTAATCAACATATGGTCACATAGCCAGTCCCTAATGGATCCGTTAGTTGGTGCACGACTATGTGTGTGTATATATATATATATATATATATATATATATATATATACACACATATAAATATACACATACATACATACACATATATATATAAATACATATCTCTCTCTATCTAATATATAAAGCAGAGTCAATGTATGTGTGTATGTGTGTATGTATGTTTGTTTGTCCGCCATACAAATCTGCACCGGGCGTCTGATCGCCACCAAACTGGGGATGGGGCTCCTTTGTGACCAGGAGGAGGTCATGGGGTATGTTTGGTTGGAAACAATGTTTGTGGTAAAGCGCAAGGAACCTTTTCGCCGTACTTAAGATGGGCGCTCGTTGCAATAGACGGTCACCGCGGCGGCTTTGGTCTCTATGCGTCACTCTTTACCCATGTTTCTTTACATTGCCAAGAGATGGCGGAAATATGAGAAGGCTGACTGCTTTGATCTGGTGAAGACAAACTGCCGTATGGATGTAAAACATGAACGACCCAGTAAGCTGACACACCTGCGGTTCCGCACGTCACACTCCCACACGCACTGATAGTGCTGTATTTCATTCGCCAACGTCCATTATATGGCAGCATGTTTGGACAGAGACTCGCCTTAAAAAGACAGCATCCTTCCCCCGCCATTTTCCCCACACTCACCAGCGGTTGTATGTCACTTCTCTCTGTTGTTACCATCACCAACGTCCGTTACATGGCAGCACGGTTCAACACAGACGCTCCTTAGAAACAGAGCACCCCTCCCCGCCATTTTTCCCACTACAGTTTCAGTGCTACTCTTTCTCATTGGCTTTCCGTATTTGTGGTACTATTTGCACACTTTCCGACTCACAGTACGATTTGAGTGTTGCTCTTTCTGACTGACTGGTGCTATTTGTTCGCTTTCCGCGGTATTGTAAATAACGTAAATTCATCTCACTGTGGTGCTTATTCCGTACGTAATACCATGTGACACATTATAATTGTCCTACTTTTCGCTAATATACCCATACCACCGAAAAAAAGACATACAATTGGAAGGTCCACTTTAGATCCCACAAGAAAGTCTATTTCAAGGGCGTCTGAAACACCACAGCAGACAGAATCCAGAGTGGAGGAACTTACAATAAAATGTGAGTCAGAAAACTGTTTGTTCTATTTCTATGTTTTGTTTCTTTCATTTGGGAAATTCACTGGTTATAGATTCCCGGGAAACACCAGGTACTCCTGCTAGTATATATATAAAATTCAACCTCTGCCTGTCTGTATCTGCTTTTCACGAGAAGGATTTATATCTGTTTTATTCTATTATTTGCTTGAACATTCCGGTTGATTTTGCGACTTCTGTCATCGCGCCAAGTATCATAGTTTGCTTGTAGGAGCGATATATTTGTGCTACTCTGAGACAGAGGCTGCGGGGGGAGGGGGAAACGTGACGCCAGGAGTGCATTGGATGTGTGTGAACTGTTAAACTGGGGAAGAGATGACAGCAGGATGCACTATAGGAAGAATATAGGCAAGCTGGTGGAGGCTGACCTATGGTCTGGGCAATGTTCTGCTGGGAAACCTTGGGACAATGTTCTACTGGAAAATGTTGGGTTGTAGTATTCATGTGGATATTGCTTTCACATGTACCACCTATAGAAAGATTGTTGCAGATCACATACACCCTTTCATGGTAACTGTATTCCTTGATGGCAGTGGTCCCTTTCAGCAGAGAAGAGCATATCTACAGGTTGCTCTATTAAAGCTACTCTCAGACAAACTGAAAAACACATCACGATTTCAGATCATTAACACAATGAGGTTGACCTATTAGATGCTGTATTAATAAGCTATGTCCCTTCTTGGGGCTTACCTGCTTAATAATAACAACAACAACAACATTTATTTATATAGCACATTTTCATACAAAAAAATGTAGCTCAAAGTGCTTTACAAAATGAAGAATAGAAAAATAGAAGACACAATAAAAAATAAAAATAAGTCAACATTAATTAACATAGAATAAGTAAGGTCCGATGGCCAGGGTGGACAGAAAAAACAAAACAAAAAAAAAACTCCAGAGGCTGGAGAAAAAAAATAAAATCTGTAGGGATTCCAGACGAAGAGACCGCCCAGTCCCCTCTAATACAGCTTGTGTTCTAATAAAATAGATCACAACGGAATGGATCATAAAAGAAATGCTAAGGTTTTTTAAAGGCCTAAAAAGGTGCACTAGAGTTTCACTTATTTTGTTAACATGGCAAGTTTGCCCAGTAATAGAAGCAAAGTAATAACTATACAACATCCATCCATCCATTATCCAACTCGCTATATCCTAACTACAGGGTCACGGGGTCTGCTGGAGCCAATCCCAGCCAACACAGGGCACAAGGCAGGAAACAAGCCCCGGGCAGGGCGCCAGCCCACCGCAGAGCGCACACACACACACACACACCAAGCACACACTAGGGACAATTTAGAATCGCCAATGCACCTAACCTGCATGTCTTTGGACAGTGGGAGGAAACTAAAGCACCCGGAGGAAACCCACGCAGACACGGAGAGAACATGCATCCATTTTCCAACCCGCTGAATCCGAACACAGGGTCACGGGGGTCTGCTGGAGCCAATCGCAAAAAACACAGGGCACAAAGCAGGAACCAATCCTGGGCAGGATGCCAACCCACCGCAGGACACACACAAACACACACTAGGGACAATTTAGAATCGCCAATGCACCTAACCTGCATGTCTTTGGACTGTGGGAGGAAACCAGAGCACCCAGAGGAAACCCACGCAAACACTGGGAGAACATGCTAACTCCACGCAAGAAGGACCCGGGAAGCAAACCCGGGTCTCCTAACTGTGAGGCAGCAGCGCTACTCACTTTGAGGATTCAATTACTAAATCTAAATAAAGAAAGTGGTGAAAAATAAATTAAATCAACTGCAGAATCAATAAGCATGTGTGTTAAGGAAGCCTAAATGTTAATTTAAATGGTACACATTTTAGTTAGGACTTTATCCATTCAGTGATTTTCCACTCTTCATTTATTACTACAATACTGATTGTGACTAAATACTAACAACAATAATAATAATACTAATCAGCAGAAACAATGTGGGCAGATGTGATGTTGAACATACTGTATAATAATAAATAGCAAGTATTATTTTTTTTTTTTGTGAATAGCACAACAGTGCAGTTAGCAGCACTACTGCCTCACAGGTTTAGTATGTTAGGTTCAAATTCCATGCTTGGTGCAGTTTATATACACTTTACCTTTATCTGTATGTCTTTTCCTCTGAGTACTCAGGTTTTTTACCATGTTCCCAAAGGTGCACTTATTAGGTTGATTTAGATTACAATCTGGCCCTGTTTGAATGTGAGTGTATGCATGTTTGTATAAATCTATAACTGGAAACTGGGATGGAATCGTACCCTGTCCTTGTCTCCAGTGCTGCCGGGATAGGCTTCCGCTTACTGTGATCCTGAAATGGATTACGTAAGTTTGACACTGTATTTTTATCATTGTTCCTGGGGTCAGTATAATTCTTGTGATTATTATTTGCAGGGCACAAACTTAAATGTTAGAAATCTATGTTTATTAGTAGCTGTAATTTTGCCACTGAAGCCAGCAATGAAAGCAGCAGACCTTAGCAGTTCATCATAATGGCTAGGACAAACTTGGCTATTTTTAGGTAAATACTGCTACAACAAAAATGGATTAGATGAGGTAAGAAATTAATTTTGCTTCATTAAAATTCCGATTTTATCAGCTGAATGAATGAATAAGAATGTCTACATGAGACCCATCTAGAAAAGTACAACCATTTTCCTGAACCTGTTTTTACAGATATATCCTGGAAGCATGCAAGGGGAGCCCAGTCTGAATGGTATTCCAGTCCACTCCAAAGTACATACACACATACCCATGCTCAAATGCATACATCCCAGGCCAATTAATTTAATCTGTCTGGATTTGAAAAGAAATTGAGAGAATGAATCCACAGGGTCAGTAAGAGAGCAGGCAAATGCCACATTTACTGTAACGTCTAAGAATTGAACCTAAGTCCCCAGAGCTGAAAAGCAGAAGCAATTATCAATTTATTTTATAATAAAACACTAAGCTCTGTGTGTGTCTGTTCCCTCATTGCAATCTGAGTGGTCATTTTGGCTTTAATGTGATTGCTCAGTATAGCTTTGGAGGAGGCCCCAGGGAAGACCCAGGACACGCTGGAGGGACTATGTCTCCCGGCTGGCCTGGGAACGTCTTGGGATTCTCCCGGAAGAGCTGGAAGAAGTGGCCGGGGAGAGGGAAGTCTGGGCTTCTCTACTTAAGCTGCTACCCCTGCGACGCGACCTTGGATAAGCGGAAGAGGATGGATGGATGGATGGATGGGCTTTGGTGACATAATCGAAATAAGTATGAGAGTGAGATACTGAAATTATCATTTAAGTAGGTTTGAGGATATACAGTATATACAGTATGTTTGTAGGTATGAAAGACTGACTGATTATATATGGTAACTAGACACTATTTAAGCTTGATTGCATTTTAAAAATGATATAAAAAGTGTTTAGACAGAAGCCTCTGCAACCACAACCTCAGCAGTATGCCCAATACTAGTATTTATCCTTTCCCTTAATTTTCCTTTAATGTTTACTTCTCTGCAGTTTTAATATTCACTAGGGTTTGCTTGAATGAGTCCAATATCTAGGATCTAGCCAAGGTCATAACCTTTATGCATTTTCCACTGAGCTGAAAGGCTGTTCAAGTGATAGGCTTAATTAAAATTTATTATCTTTAAACTTCCTGCCCTTCCTGAATATCACCTTCAAGTATGTAGTTGTTCTTTAAAAATCATGACACACTCCTATGCCATTAACCCATTGATGTTTTCCTCAAACTAAAATTGAATCTTCAAGCAGTTAAAATTGTGAATAATATGTCTTGCTGATACCAAAAGCTCTTCTGAGTTTTTCATGTCTAATACAGCATGTGAAACTAATCTTGTATTTATTAAAAGTAAGTTCTAACACTGAAGACTAGGAATGGGATTTCCCTGAAAGGCGGCATTCACTCAAAAGTGATACAGCTAAATGTCAAGGAGTTTTCAAAGACGAAATAATGGGCACTAAAGATCCTTTCAATGTACTGTAGATGCTCATTGAGTGGAATGTAGACATTTAACAGAGAAAAGCTACACAGAATTCACATTCATATGTTACTGATAAACAGTGTGGGGGACTTAATTTATTATTCAGTTAATAAAAAAGGAAAACTGTAAATACTTTGTAGATGCAGATCTGTGAAATACATCTACCACTGTATGGTCTTTCTTTAAAATTAATTGCTTATGCTTGTTTGTGTTGTTGCTGAAAGACTAACCATCTGAAAATAAAAAATTTAAACTCCACAAATGTTGTTTCTAAGGATGTTGTGTCCTAAGATTCCTTTTCAAGCAGATGCAAAAGAATCGACTGAGTTTGTCAAATTAAACACCAGATCTTTGATTTATATATATCGTATCTCTATATATAATCTTCATTTGGATCTTGATCTTTGTTTGTCCGCGAATGAATTAGAAGAAGTACTAGATGGCAGTAGAGAGACAGCTAAAACATAGGCATTGCATTAAGAATCTCCTCCAGGCTTATACCACTGAAGACTGTAGTACTCCAGTCACACCTCATAACACAGACATTCAAACTAAACAAATTGTTGTGCTTTAAATTAACTAAAGAGATCTTCTTTTAGATCTTGATCTTTGTTTGTCTGCGAATTCCACGCATGCGTAGACCACCTACCAGTTTAGTACGTTGCTGTTACTCACAGATGTCAACAATGTGCCAAAATAACGAAAGGGGTGGTGGACAGTGTTACGCTGGTTAGCTCCTGAAGCCTGGTTAGAGAATGAGATTGCCGAAGATATGCTGATGACACACAGCTGTACTTATCAATAGCACCTGATGACTCTGACTCTTTCGATACACTAACACAATGTCTTACTGGTATTTCTGAATGGATGAATAGTAATTTTCTCAAACTAAATAAAGAGAAAACTGAAATCTTAGTAATTGGCAATAATGGATTCAATGAGGTTATCAGAAATAAACTTGATGCACTAGGATTAAAGGTTAAAACGGAAGTAAAAAACTTAGGGGTAACCGTTGACTGTAATCTGAATTTTAAATCGCATATTCATCAGACCACTAGAACAGCATTTTTTCACTTAAGAAACATAGCAAAAGTTAGACCTCTTATATCATTGAAAGATGCTGAGAAATTAATTCACGCTTTTGTTTTCAGTAGACTAGATTACTGTAACGCACTCCTCTCAGGACTACCCAAAAAAGACATAAATCACTTGCAACGAGTGCAGAATGCAGCTGCTAGAATACTAACTAGGAAAAGAAAATCCGAACACATTTCTCCAGTTTTGATGTCACTACACTGGTTACCTGTGTCATTCAGGATTGACTTTAAAATACTGCTTATGGTTTATAAAGCCTTAAATAATCTCCCCATCTTATATATCGGAATGCCTGACGCGTTATATTCCAAATCGTAACCTTAGATCTTCAAATGAGTGTCTCCTTAGAATTCCAAAAGCTAAACTTAAAAGAAGTGGTGAGGCGGCCTTCTGCTGTTATGCACCTAAAATCTGGAATAGCCTGCCAATAGGAATTCGCCAGGCAAATACAGTAGAGCACTTTAAAACACTGCTGAAAACACATTACTTTAACATGGCCTTCTCATAACTTCACTTTAACTTAATCCTGATACTCTGTATGTTCAATTCATCACAATAACTATTCATAGTGGCTCTAAAATCCGTACTGACCCCTACTCTCTCTTTGTTTCTTTTTCCGGTTTCTTTGTGGTGGCGGCCTGCGCCACCACCACCTACTCAAAGCATCATGATGCACCAACTTTGATGGACTGAAAGCCAGAAGTCTACGTGACCATCATCATCAGGTCCTTCCATGAAAACCCTAAATACAAAGAGGACTGTTTGACTTATGTTAGGTAGAATGCCCAAAGCTGACTGGGCGGTCTCGTGGTCTGGAATCCCTACAGATTTTATTTTTTTTCTCCAGCTTTTGGAGTTTTTTTTTTGTTTTTTCTGTCCACCCTGGCCATCGGACCTTACTTATTCTATGTTAATTAATGTTGACTTATGTTTATTTTTTATTGTGTCTTCTATTTTTCTATTCATTTTGTAAAGCACTTTGAGCTACATTTTTTTGTATGAATATGTGCTATATAAATAAATGTTGATTGATTGATTGATATGAATGAAAGAAAGACAGTGGGTAAAATGAATGACAACGTAACAGCACATTCCGGAAATTATTATTGTTGCGTTGTAGCCTGTGAGTGCTGTGCGTCTCACAGTTGTACCGTGCCTTGCTCACATGTCAGTGAAGTGATCCCTATTTATGCTTTAAAGAGCCTGGATACCTATGTGTCCCCATTGCTCCGTGTATATTGCCTTACTCTTTGGATTGCCACAAAGCAACCTGCGAGATTGGAGAAAGTTTGAGAAGAGATCGTGAGAGAAAACGACAGCGTCGTGAAAACGAGACGGACTGTGAACAAACAGAAGCAGAAATGCTCCTACACCACCACATAATTACTATTCGAACAGTGATTCCGAGTAGGCCGTTCCTATCGAATCAATATCCAAGGGTTTTCTTTTGTAATTTTGTTTCCCTTATAAAAAATCATAATGCTGTGCGACGAAGGGCCCAGTTCACGACTGGCAGCCGCGTTTAAACAGGGAGCCCTTCACAGACTTTAACTTTAACATGCGCAACATAGTTGGGTGCACATGGCTAGTCATATATAAGTTGGGCAAACAGTGGGCAAGTAAAGTGGTTTGCACACAAAACCATACAATTATCACTGCTGCAAAGTTGCAAAGCCAATAAGCAATACCACAAAAACAGTTTGTTTTTTTTTTAGAAATCTCCAGATGTAATACAATTCATATTTATCATATACAGTATGTGGTACTTGCCCATTTTCTACGAAGAATCTGAATACAGAGACAACACAAAAGACATTATGCTGAGCTTTTGTAATATAAATAGGAAATTATGATAATTCTTGAAACTGCTTGGGACAACTACTATGAAAATCAGATGAAATTAGAGAAACAAAAACAGTTTCATTGGACTGTAATATTTAGTTTTTTCTTTACCCATGCATTATTATTAACAAAAGCTAAAGTCCATCCTTTCAGGCTTTCGCATGGACATCAGCAATAGTGTTGCAGTTTAAAATTGTACAAAAATCAAATTAGCAAATCTCTGTCTAATACTCATTGGTAGTAGAAGGCAAAAAGTATCCAGGATAACCTAACATAACCTCAGCGACTACACAACATAAAAGTAATTAAGAGGCATTAAAAGCACTGCTTTAGTAAGTTTTCTATTGTTCATCATTACTCATACTCAATCTATTGAACTCGACTTTTCTAAAATAAAACCACAGGAACCTGAGCCAATCCCAGCATTATCATGTGCAAAAACAGAACCAGCTGCATATGAGACACCTGCTCACAACAAGGTACAAACATACAAATCCTCACACTTACACTGAAAAAGCTTACAGTTGCCTTTCAAACTCTGCAACTCCAACTAACATATGCAGGATTCAGAAAAGGAATGAGTGATTCAGTAAACCAAAGACCTACGATATGGAATCCTTTAACTCTATATAAAAATGAATGAGTGGATAATATGTGAATGAGTGAATAAAGAAACATGAACACCTATAGGGAATCCTTTAACGGTATATATTATATGAGGCGTCATAGCTCTGGGATTATTTTATTTATTTTTAACCTTGAATGAAGTTTTATCTTTAATGTTTACTTTGAATTCAAAGTACTGGGTTGAGCCCAATTTACCCTAGACTTTAGGCATGTAGAAGTTTTGAAGTGCGTTTTCATAAAAAGCAAAAAGCACCTACTGTTGTCACATCTGTCTGTCCACATGACATGACTCACCTGCCAGTAGAAAGAATTAAATTAAAATTTTGTACACGTATTCACCAAGGAAATTTGTCAGAAAATTAGATTTTTATTGGGATATAATTGTTGAAAACAAATCACTTTAGTTTTAGACTTCAACAGCGATTTTAACTTTCAACTGGGTAATTCTTTTAGAAATGTTATGTTTAAAAAACAAACTATAATTAAACATAAATCCCCCCACAGACCACAACTAACAAAAATGCCATTTTTCCATGATATGAAGTTGGAATGTAGTGTTTATGAAACCTATCACAACCACCAAAAGTCTATCTGGTCTCAGTTTTCAACTACATTATATTGTAAAATGTGCATGTAATGTACTCTACTAATTACATTCTATTATCACTGTTGTTTTTGAATAAAATTCATTGTTACAAAAATATTTAATAAACAAGATTGTGATATCTGATTGTTTTAAGTAAATAAACAAGAAGTAAAATGATCTAACTTTCAAAACAATGAACAAAGCCCCTAATGCACTTGAAAGTTACACCATGCATACATTTTCTAACTTACTTAGATACTATAACAGACACAGTCAGGTTAATATCAGAGTTACCAAGTAGACAGCTATCAAAACTGAACAATCTTAAATAAAATATGAATTTAAAAGCATTATAAAGAACAAAGCACAGCAAACAAGAGCTGAAAGAAACTTTTCAAAAATCACAGTTTAAGTGAAAAGAGTGGAACAAGAAGATTCTGATGACACTTTGCATTTTACATCTCTTAGAAATTGACATCAGCAGAACAGAGCAACCTAATATTACAAACTGTCTGAAGGCTACGGAGGGTCAAATCATGCTTTGGGCACAGAGAGGACAGTCTGGTGTCACTGGATTGACAGTCACAACATCAAAGTATTACTCACATTTCATTACAACTTGTACAGTATGCTTATTTACACTCACAAACCAATTACTTTCCAGGGAATCCTTAAGGAATCAAAATGATGCCTGAAGCAGGTGACAGTTAATCACACCAGGCACCATTTGAAACAACTCTCTGCAAACAGCACTTGAACTAGGTTAGGTCTTTGCCCTTGGAACTTTCTGTTTTTTTGACTATTCCACAAGTTACAGTATGTATGCTGACTTCACCCACATTAATTTGATCTGAGATACATGTACCAATGACCTTGATATTAATAATTGTTTGGATGCAACCTTTTTGTGAAGGATGAAAAAATGTACTATTAATCTGCAACAGGCACACAACACGAATATAAAGGAAGAATGACTCACTTGTAGAAAAAAAATAGTCTAAATATTAAGGTCACAGGATGTCTACATAGAGAAGTGACTACTCACTCACTGCCTTATCAATCAAACTTGACTTTATAAAGCACCTTTCATGATGTATACAATCTGACAATGTTTACTTGCTGTTGTACTGCACTATTTTAGATAGACCTATAAAGTGCTAATGCAATTGGGACATAAACAGAGGATAGAACTGGCTCACGATCAAGAAAACATTGTTAAAACTTCCTGATTTCCACATCCACTCATTTTCAATCAGTTCATATTGCCAGGATATTTGCAGTGTGCCACCTTTCTTATATTTATAATCATGTAATACTCAAAGCATTCTAATTTCTCATTAACAATAGGGAGAGGTACCACCACCAGCCGTACTTAAAAGATTCAGTTTCCGATAACTTTTAGCATATGGGTGTGCAGTTCCTGTTTATTCTATGCAGAGTCCTCTGTCTCCACACAATGAATTACTAATTTGTCTTTCTATTTTTAAGCACTGCCTTAATGCCTTCCATCATTAATGATGCCTATCTCACTTTTGTAACATTCACTATGGTTATTTGATTTCCGGTGAAAATAAGCTGTTTCAGACTAAAACTTTTTTTTAGTATACTACCATCACAGAAGTCTCCAAAATCCCTTAACACTCATTTCATGTCTGCACCATTGTATAGCTTGAGGCCTAGCTGTGGACTGAAGTGATTTCTATGAGGTACTTCATGTTTTTCATTGAATTTATGTGGGTTTACTTATCAAATTTTATTCAACCCCAGTTCTAATAGAAATGTGTAATATACAGCCTTAGCAAAAATATGCACACAGGTTGATTAGTCACTGTAAACAGAGTATGTGCAAAGCGGAATGAATGTGTCCTGTAATGGATAGGTATCCAGCCAGGGTGGACAACCACACAGAAGCAGCTGCTTTAGGATTTAGCTTTACCTTCCAACAACCCCGAATGTAAAAGTATAGATTAGAACTGGAACAGTCAAATCCACTGTCAAAACTTTTGCAATACCTTTCCTTATGCAGGTGCTGTTCTCAGTTCTTTCAGTTCTGTTCATTATGTAATTTAGAGTTAGGCAATGGAAGATTGTTACCAACTCCGGAGGATTTTAGTCACAAGATACTCCTTTTAAATGCAAACTCTATATAATGAGACAGGGGGCTGGAGAACATTAAAATGATTTAAAACTGTGCAAACGTGACTCACAATTGGGTATGAAAATAATGGACATTTGGGCTGCAAAGAGCCTATAGTGACAAAAGAATCAGGTGGCAAGCCAGAGTGGGATATGATAAGGCCATGGTTAGAAATTTGACATTACAATAAATATAAAAAATTAAATCTATACTGTTAGCGAGAACAGCTATACATTCTCTGAATTTTGTGGCAACACTCTATGTCATTGGCTAGGACAACGTTTTCGCAAAGACAACTTTGGAGTAAGAAGGTGTTTTGTGTTGTTTTAGGAGTCCAAGAAAATAACAAGAAAATGGACAAAAGAAAAATAAGCAGACAAGTGAGAATTATAAATTGAATAACCAGAATAAGATGATGAAGTTGTTTTAAAATAAAGGCAAAGTAAATAAACATTTCAAAAATCCTTACACTAACTAGATTATTGGCATTGTGAATTATGGGTTGTTCCTGATAAAGATTCAACATTACAGTATCAAAAGCTTTACACTGCCATCTTTTATAGGCAAGAAAAGGTTATTTACACAATTAACAAACCCATCTAAGTACACAGGGACCACAAACATGTCAAAATAAATATAAATGTAAATAAACAGGAAGAAATGCATATAAATAGATACCAAAAATACAACAAAAAGACTCCAGGGAAGTCCAACACAGATTCATCACATTGTGTAAGTTTACTGTGAGTAGCCTAGGGACAAGCTGTTTAGGAATGATTAGAACTACCAGAATATAACTCTTCCTAAGGACAAACAGTTTTAAAGGGCTTATGATCAACAAAATATACACTAACTGGAGTTTTTATTTACCTCCTTGCCATTGCCACCACGTCTTAAAAAAACTAAACAATCACCGAGCTGTAGTCATTGAGGATATGTCGTGCTTGATGAATATCAAGTGTGTGTTTGTTTTTAGTACAGTATACCAATTATTTTTATAATACATGCACTTGTTTCAAAATTTCACACCGACTGCATTCTTCTGAGTTGGTATACTAAAAGGCATATAATACAGAAGCAAGCCAGACCTACTTTTAGCTTGAAGTCAAAGTACACAAATGTTTGGGGAATACCAGTGTCATGATGTAGAGGGTAACTAGTAGACTATTAGAACAAATCATGTGTTACAATGAACACTGACATTCGTCATCCAGTAATTGAACAAGAAAATAACTTAGTTCCTCTCAAAATACAAAGGCATGATTTTTTTCTATCACCATTTTTAACTGGACATTGTGTGATTGTATTTTTGGTTATGTTGGTGAGTAAGCTGCAACACAAAGCATTCCCTACAGCTTTGTGCCTACTGAAGTTGAGACAGGAAACACCTTCCAACAGTTACATGCAGAATATGTAAAAATGGTCTAAGTATGGATGAGTATTAGATTATAATTCATGCTGCTCACTTTACAGCAATTTATTTCTATAGTTGCTTCAGCCAAAAGATCATAATAAATTAATGATCTCAGCATTTGTTTAAGATGCTAACTTGACATAAAAACGTCTAACAAAATCTATGTCAGAAGTTTTAATGTGAAAGTCTAGGTAGAAAAAGTTGAATCATCCAACAAAGTCTCTCCAGAACCAGTCTCATTCCTATTTTTTAACATGAGATTGTAATGAATATTTCACCGAACAGCTATAGGCAAACACGATAGTGTAGTTGTCTTCAGTCCTATATATTCTCTGTGTGGAGTATGCACATTCTCCATGTATCTGAAATCCTGAATGGGAATGAATGAACAACAGCTGGACAAGGATTATTTATTCTGAATATGTGGAGCATGAATAGGTAGTCATCACTGGTGACATTGCTCCTTAATCAACTGACTTCAGTCGAGTACTTTAAGACCTACAAAATATATCCCTGCCTGACATCAGTCTTTTCAATCAGTACATGCTTCATTATTAGGAATGGTTTACCAAAGATGTTCCTATAAAGTGTGATATCTATTAAAATAAATATTGTCCATTATATTATTCTTTATCATAAACAGTCCCTTGAGTTTCTAGTAATACTTATGTCAAATATCCTATGGTAGTGGAATGTTGCTACAGTATATCTTTAGGAACTTACCGACCCATACAGCTCTCCCTTTTCATTCATTCCGAGGTAGAGTCCACTGTCTACACCACGAATGCTGACAAGACCCACTGCTATACTTATAAACTCCAAAATACCTTATGGAAGAAAGATAAGACAAACTTGTTAAGTACAATAGCCTAGTGTCTCCAAGAAATGTTTTGTGACAAAGTGATATACAATATGAAAAAAATGTATTCACAGCCAGACACACAGAAAAAATGAAAACCTGATGATAAATAAAACATTTCCTGTACAACTGAGCAGTTTACTTCTTGATGGACATTTTTAAAGACAAATAAAGCAGTTAGAGAATATTTACATTCAGAATCACTTAAATAAAGCAGTCAGGGAATGCATAAATGCAAAAATATTGTAATCTATATACTCCTTTTGTATAAAAAACATGGGAAGTCCACATTTCTTAGTACTTTAAAGAGACAAAAAATAAATTAGAATTAAAGACAAGACAAAGCATACCTACAGAGAAGGAGGTATGACTGAAAGAAGAACACCCTGAATACAAGTCTGCTGATGTTAGCTTGAGGTAACTGCAGATTCCTGGGCCAATAAATGTAAATTAGGCTGAAATGATGCATTGCAGGCAACAGACTTTTACTAGACAATTTCATCCAGTCCTTGAACAATAGCTGCATCATAATGAAGTGTCAGTTTTACCCACTGCATTTATGGATTTTTCAAGATTGTTAAACAGATAGATAAATAGGAATGGCACTATATGACAGACCGGCTCATACCTAAAGAAAGTTCAGCGGTTTCATCTATTAACCAGTGCTGAACACATGCATTAACCTTTTTACACGCCTTGAACAAGGTTGGAACTAAAGCCCAAGAAAATTGTTTCTGATGGTCACAAGTGGGTAGAAAATCTGAATGAAACAGTACTCTATTAAAGAAAGTATGTTATTTATAGTTTAAATTATCAGTAAGAAACTTATAAAGTTAATGAATAATAAACAGCATTCTTCGCAGTGGCAAACACCAAATGCAAAACAAAAACCATGCATCCAGTATATGAAATAGTTATATAGATAAACAGTAAACTGAAACAATTGCACTAATTGAATTAAATTCCCTAAAAGTGTTGAAAAATGGCATTATACTTTAAAACATCAAAAAAGATTTATCAAAGATTTTAATTATCACACAACATAATGCTCTTTTCAAATATTACTAATTAAACTAAGAAAAAGGAAAGTAACATATATCATTATATTGAAACTGTTAAAAGGACTTTTCACAAATTCACTTTTTAAACTTAAACATTTAATAACCTTATGCAGTATATTCTACAACAGATCTACCTGTTGTTTTACTTTACATTACAATGTCCTTCATATTTATATGCATTAAATTTCTCAGGTTCTCATAATCAGATAATTTCAGGTTCACCTAATACACTTAAAACAATATATTTTCATTTTACATAAAAATAATTGTTCTGTAATCTGATTTATTATTAATGAAGGAAAACAAAATCCCAGAAAAACAGTATTAATATCATGAGCTTCATTACACAGAATGGGTCTGGCACTAAGGGGTTAATCCCAGGTTAGTTCCAGTGCATCCTTATGATGCAATGACTTCACTGCGACATACCAAACAATTTGTTCCTTCCCTTTGAAGAAAATCTATTATCTGTGATTTTCATAGAGTCAATAAACAGCTCAATTTTTTTATTAAATTCAGGTAAATGTTTGTAGTATTTCAGCAAAAAAGGAAAATAACAAATTTGGCATATATTTAAATGACAAGGGTCACCTTTTCGTGGCTGTTTCTGCTGGTGCTGTAGTTTTAGTGCTGCACATGCAGCGGTTTTACCAATGTAAAAGATGAGCCTCCACTACCCTCTAAATTTACAAAGATTTTTTGTCTAGAAAGTCAAAGGAGACACAGCATAAATTCAGCATCTGCCATCTAGCCGCCAAAGCTAAGAATAGAAGGTCAAAAATGATCATCTGCATTACAAACTGTAAGCAACACTATGGTTAGTTTCTGGGCACAGTTATTGCAAATTATTCAAAACAAAGACAGAAATGATCTTTGTTTCAATAAGGTAGACTTATTACTTTACAACGTACAGTACATTATTTAAAAGATTTTTTAAGATTTATGTAGCAGTATACTGCCAAAAGTCTCAGTATCAACTTATACAGGATGTCCACTGAATATCTCATTAGAGGAAAACCAGTAAGTAATGTTTGTTTAAAATCAAATATCTTTAGTATTTTGTATAAGCAAGTGGATAAAGTAAATGCCAAGATTAACAAACAGAAATATGGGAACCTACAAGCAAGTGCATTATTGTTATCTGTATCAGGAGAAAATGTATTGCTATCGCTGCACAGAAGATAACAAATTACATCACTTAGCCTTTGAGAGCAAAATTTTTATTGCATGCAAATGCTACCTTTCTAAAATATAACACATATTTAAGTCAGGACTAGTGGCCAAAATGTTGGACTTTAAAACCTCAAATTTATTATTTAAATCTCTGTCCCATCAACCTTCCAAGTTCCAATTTCAAAAAAAACCCTTATAGTAATAAACATAAATGTGTTCTGACTTTGTAAGGGATGTTGGGTAAACACAACTGCCAAGTAACAATAATTAACATTTCACTTATTTAAGAGACCTTTGTGGTGTTACTTTATGTTTATACATCTTTAAGCATGATACTTTAAAGATGTCAGTGAAAACTTTTGTTTTATTTTAATATCAGTTTCATCTAATAATAGCTACAATTTTAATTATGAATGAAGTCAGAATGCTATATTTAAGTTGTTTATATGTGGGTAACCCCAACCAGAATGCTATAAATAAATACTATACACTTGGAGGACCTTGGTCACTGTTATTTAAAAGAACATAACCATAACTGTTAATTTTCATTTAGATTATCTCAAACAGAACTAACTCAGATAAATCAGCTGGTGTGAAAGCTTCTAGTGAAAGCATGTAGCATTTAGATCAGAATTATTTATAGATGCTATGCAAAGCTGTTATCTTGCATTTGGTTGCGCTCAGTCAGAATTATTTTAATGAGTGTTGTGAAGGCTGGCATGTGAATAATTTTGATCTCTCATATCTAATTAAATGTAGTGGCAGTTGCAAATTTAGAACTTCATACACTCTTGTACTGTTCACGTGCTGTATTAGCATGATAGCATATGTTATCACAGCTCATTCCAATTAATATGCTTATTTTACTGGCTGGGTTTTGATATTACAACTATCTGAGCAGTCATAGTGTCCTGTCAAGGTTAAAGATCTTCTAATTTTGACTTCATGCGACATTACTCAACTACTCCAGTGATTAAGAAATAAATCTTGCATCCCAGTCCACTAACAACTCGTACAAATTTAGCTTTCAAAAATAGACATTCCTCGCAATAAAGCAAGTCAATTAAAAGACATGAACTACTGTTACAGTTCGTATCTCTGAACGTTTTCCCCGAAGTAGAAGAGTTGTATATGCATTGTGCAAGAAAACGCTTGACATCTTTTGAGAAAATGTGTCATTAAATATAGCTAGCGTTAGGACCCGGGGCACGGTACACTGCCCCCATCTGACTCGGGGTAAAAGCGAGGCTGTGCGGCCGCTATACAACAAGGCACCTGCTGGAGAGGTGTGAACCTATTGGCCGGCTAGCAACCAAACGAGAGATCTGCCTTATCACACGTACATAACCTCAAGTATAAACATACAGCCGACTTGAAGTCACTTGTCGGGGTCGCCACAGCCTACGTGGTGAAGGCGTTTGTTACAGAGACTGCCAGTTATACTGAGCACGTAGTAGTCACTATGTAAAACTTCAGACTTCTTTTTAATCGTTCTGCGGGACGTGATTTTCATTCGTTCTTCATCATTGCTTTTAAAAAGTGAAATACCTCCACTGATTGCTCAAATAAAAATCTATTCCCTATCTATATGATTTATCTGCATTGACAGTGACGTTAACCGCAGCTTTAGAGCAAAGGGCACATATGAACCCGTGTGTTTATTGTTTCACTTAAACGTATTTGTACTTCAATTTTGATAAAGCCGCTTTGTAGTGAATATCATTCGTCACGATAATGCAGGCATGGGTGATGGAGAGATGATAAGCCATGTGGATATTTTGTAACTCGCTGTTCTGGTCCAACATCTGGCTTTTTCAGCACGAAGGTGTGTGTGTGTGTGTGTGCGTGGTGGGGGCGGGTAAGGGGCCGTTGCGATCGCCGCGGGACTTGTTTTTAACGACCTAGTTAAAGTCTAGTCAGGTGGGGGGCAAACAAAAGTTAACCCTGTGTTGTGTCGCACCACCGGAATTCCTGCACCTTAACCCGATTTTTTTCCCCGCATTTAGTAAGCTTTTATAGTTTTACTCCAAGCGACTACCTGACTCCTACTTTACATATAGCTAAATGTACTTATCGTACTGTTTGCATGCAAGGTGTCTATAAAGATCTAAATATGACTTCCACCTTTTGGATTATGTAACGTGCTTTCTGCTTGTTAGATGCTAAAATGAAAGCCACTGATATTCGCTGGGGATACGGGTATGCGGGCATGGCGATGCGCCTTCCTACTTGAAGAACTACATTCCCGCCGGGTTTTAATTTCCAAGTGACACACCCCTCGCGTAATAATAATAAGAAATAATAATTGAGGCGGAGAGAGCAAAGATGATAAAAAAAGTAGATCACACTTGGAATGGATTTGTGAGACGAGTGTAAACATCACCCAAACACATAAAACTGCACCTATAAATGTTCTTCAGAAAGTAATGAAGTAACCACTCCCTCTGACCTAAATATGTTTAGTGTTCTCACGCTTGTTTTATAGTAATCCTCATTAAATCGGGTATATTTTACTAACACGAAAATAAAATACTGGACAGACAGACAGGCAGACAAGACAGATAAATAATACTAAAGCAATATTTGTGATTTTCCCAGGTACACATTGCATTTATTTAATTTAGAATGTGGCATATATAAAGCATAAGTTAAACTGCAGCTTAAAGAATAAAACGTACCGGTTCAGTCCTACCCGCATGGCTGCTGCATTCACACGGAGGTACGTGAGGAGTTAATATACCTACCAAATCTACTGTGGTCTTGCCGTGTTCCCTGGATGGTACCATTAGGAAAAATCTCTAAGTGAAACCCAGTCCTGCAGTACAGCTGTCTCCTCCTCAGAATCCCCTTTAAATGATCCAAGTCTGTGACTGCGGCACCTCTGGGAAGACCCCCAGCTTCAGACTGCCCCAGGTGGTCACTTAACAAAACCGGATTATCCGCCGGTAAAACAGGCACATTCCCGAAAGGAACAGCATCCTGAACACCGAAATAGTTCCCAACTTCACCTAGAGGAGCCATCAGAAGATTCTGCTTTTAGAGAACAAGAATAAACAACAATGATGGTGCCAGCCCAAGAGATCTTATAATAGGTGTACCACTCCCTCCCTGTTGCAGTTACTGATGAAGAAGGTCAGCCTTTAATCCATTAAACATATTAATAAAGTATTATTTTGCGGCGAGTGGCACAGGTTCAAGGTCAAACCACTGTTAGTCTAAGAAACCAGCACTTCATACTCACACACTGGCATAATTTCTAAACGCACTGTAATATCCCCAGGTCTTAACAGGTAATACGTTCTTCAACCCATCCAGCGGCAAAGAAAACACAAATCCGTAGCTTTTCCATTCGGGTTAAGGTAAGAATGACCATGTCAACTTAAAAACGCCGTTATGGGAATTTTTAAGATGTAGACTACGTCAGAATTATGGATTCTGACTCCAAAAAGGCATGCGCTGTTTTTACTCTATTATAGACTGCATGCATCAGCATGAATCCTGGAAGCAGATGAGAATAAATATAAATGTATATATGTAAACTATAGCTTGCATATATGTATATCGCACGGTGTTGTCTCACACAAAATCCCAGAATAAAACTTTCATCTTCTATGATGAGCAGAGCTAATATCCACGAGCTTAGGGGGGGATGAGCAGTGATGTCCAGTGGCTTTAAACGTGAAGCGATCACCAGCGGAGGAAATACGCAGAAGTGCTTGCCAATTTATAGATAAAGAAATAGATATATAATATATATTGTTTCTCCCTGTCTGGATTGAAACAGGTGTTTCTTCTGCAGAGCTCCCTGTGAAATGTTGTACTCCAGCACTGATCTGCAGCTCTTCACCGTGTCTCCCTATCCAGCACGCAGAGTGGCGCAGGGAAAGCAACCATGGGTTGGGTTAAGGTAGTCTCCGGGGTAGTCATGACATCCAGTCGTCTCCGTGGTCCTAGCGCCCTATGATTTCCTGTCGAGAACGTAAAAATCTTCCCAAAGCATAAAAAGACATAGAACACACCTGTGTAAATCTGCGCAATGTACGCTGCAAAAGTGAGCACTGCTTGTTATTTCTCTCTAAGCATTATCACTTAGCTAGGCCAAGCTGCTATTATATTTTTAAAACCTCGTACACACTTTAGTATGAAGTGTGCACTAATTAAGTATAGCAGTTAGCAAAGAAAACACAGTTCATCCATTTATTCTTTCATTGTCTTAACCCGCTGTATCCCGAGCAGGATCGCAGTTAGCCAAAGAAACATTCATGATAGTATGAATGCGTGAATGGGTTTACATCGTGGAGGTTAAGTGTACTCGACGCTCAAGGCTTTTTTGGCCGGAGGATGAAGACATTACACATAAACAACTGACACGAGTTGAAGATCGGCATAATGACAACATAAACTTGTGCGAGGGAATTATTAAACATGCTTTTACATATTACTGCAGTGTACAAAATCGTCCCTAAATTTATTTAAAATGAGTAACATATTTACATTGTAAGAAATTCTTTCGTGCATCTGATTAGCAATCGCGCATATGAAGACCGAATAATTGTTTAATGGAAATGAGAGCGCAGAGGCATTTAAAGTTACCTGAAAGGGTCTCCCTGGCCTGTGGGACACTTTTCTGTCCAATTCTTTTTCCTTCCATATCACAAAGATATGGAATTTAGTATGCCTGATTAATCTAGAATAGTCACTGGTGTTAGTGGGCTGCACGAATGCCCAGTATGTCAAGGATGGGCACTTCCTGAGCAGAGCTGTCTATATGAGCTTCAGTCCCCCGCGATCCAGATTTGAATTAATTGTTTGTAAAACTAACTCTTACCCCTGACTCAGTTTTTCAGATTATCATTAAAGGCGTGATTTATTATACAGCATGTGTTAGGTTGGTGTTAAAACACTGTTTATTTGTGTTCTGATCCATGTGGTACCTTTTTGTTAAATACAGTGTGAATGCACGAATGCAGCACGTGTATATTCTATAAAACATGCCATGATTATACTGAATGAAAGACTAACACTTTACAAAAACACTCAACTAAAGTCGCTGATTAAGCAGGTGCGTCCAGTTGTATCTGTATTACTACGCACATTTCATAGGATCTTTACATCAAACTTTTGTATCGAATTCTCAAACATGTATTTCAATTCTTACAAACCTGCTTGCTTTGTCCTTCGCCCTGGATAATCGTTTGAATAATTTAAAATATCAGATAATATCTATAGTGCAGGCACTGTTTTGAATTTTGTACTTGCATCTATCTGGACACTTTTGTGCATCCATATGTACACTTTTGCGACGCCTTTTTGTTAGCCTCTAGAGCCTAATACAGCAGCTGCCATTAAAAGTCACGTACTCGGCGGGTCACGGACTTGTGCTCATTCACTCATTTACCGGGTAAACGTCCATAGATATGATCGAGTCAGTATTACTGTTTTGAAAACGGCTTTGTGAACTTGCAACACAATAACACGATAACAAAACGGGATTAAGTGCAATTTGTATTATAATAGCCTTTTACAATTATTGTTCAAATTGCGATTTTTTATTTCAATATAAAACCTTTCATGCGGAGGTCAAAACGCTTTGCAACTCTCTTTACAAACGTGTTTTCTTCTAAGACACGACTTCATTACGCGCATCACTAGAAACAGATGTGCGCTGCTTTAGAAAGTAAGAGTAAAGTGAACCGTTATCTCATTTAATTAACAGAGCCTTGAAACGACACCTTTTTTATTTCTGTCTGTCTTTCTTAAAACATTCGCAGTGGTTGGATGCTGCGAGTTTCGAGAAGGTGAAAATGTATCATTATTCTATTATTCCGCAAAAACCACGCACTCCATTTCTTTCACAAAATGACAATACGTCCGTGCTACAATACAGCGCCGTTGTATTATTCCATTTCGTTTAAATTCACAGAAAATATCATCTCGTATGTTGGTAACTCGGGCGAAGTCCTTTTCTCCATGGCCAGGGCAGCCGGTGTTCTGTGGCTTGCTTTGATCATACTTGTTAAAATAATCGAATTTCTTGTAATATGTGTGTTATAAGAAACGCCACAGCTTCACAATGAACAGTTTAGTGGTTCTGGAAGACGTTTAGAAAGGTATTTAATGTTTTTTCAATGTCATTCCTTTTCATGTGAAATCGTGTTTCTCGTTACTGAGCGACGCCTCTAATTCGAGACGTGACAGACCTGCTTTGAATTACAAAGAAAAGATTGCTGCTTATAGTTACAGGTTGATGTGGAGAACTCAAGGCATTTGAAATATTTCAGTGATATCTAAAACTTTTCAGTAGAAGTCGCTGTAGAGCAGTGATAGTAGAAAAGGAAACGTTGTTCGTTTACTGCGGTTGAACTTATGCATGTTTTTAGAGTGTATGGCTTTCACTGTTTATATTGCATCAGCAAGATGTGTACCCTGAATTTTATAAGTATTTATAATGTAGTGATTTTGTACCTAACGTTAGCGTGGAAAGACTACCATAATCTGTTAATGGTAATACTTTAAAACTATTGCTTTAAGAGCTTAATATTGTGCATCCATTAAAAACGTATTACTATGTGACACAAGCAATCCATTTGTTAATCTCTTATTACGCAGTATTACATGACTAATAGAAGATTTGTAAATCTAACTAAGAAACAACAAACTGTTAAGCTTTTGCTAGTAGTAACTAATACATATATCTAGATGGCTCCTATAAGTGTCAGGTACATTAACTGTCTATGCCAAAATGTGCACTAATGATATCAAACTATCACTAACATCAGTTAGAAAGGAGATAGTTTTCAAAAATGTGTCATTAATAGTTGTCCATTTGGAGTTTGCATATTCCCACTTTGTCTGCGTCTGCATGTTTTTCCTTTGTGTTCTTTGGCGTCCTCCCACATCCCAAAGATGTGCAGGTTGTTAATTGGCAATTCTAGACTGACCCTGTTTGAGTAAGGGTGTGTGTGTGTGTGTATAAGTGAGCTTTGCAATGGACTGTTGCCCCATCCAGGGTTGTTTACTACTTCGTGCTCAGTGGCTTCCAAAATAGGCTGAAGCTCCCTACAGCCCTAATACGACCCTGTATTTAAGCAAGTTTAAGAAGGTTTGCCACATGTTATGTTTATGTTATGTTTATTATTAATGTGTCGTAATAGGATGGAATATTATTTGTCAAATTTAGTTAATTTCTTGAAAAACATTTACTTGCTAAATATATCATCTGTATTGTATTCACATTAATTGAATATAAAGTTTCAGGATCTTATCTTCCAGCTGCATTTTATGGCTGAAGTTTGACAACTGGATCAATATAACAATATTTTGTAACCTCAAACTATGTCAGAACATTAAATGCTTTGAACTCTGGATCCATGTTTTAAAATAAAGGATATCATTTGAAATATGAATCCTTTTAATTTGACAAGTATCCACATTTAAATAATATAAAAAGGCTCCCAATACCTAATTGTGTCAGATGATCTTAAGAGTTCTAAGAAAGGAAGAAAATAAATTTTTTAGATAAAAAAATTGTTTTGTTGCTACTATATATATTTTTACACTCTAAACAATGAAGTAAACTCTCACTGTTGGCAAAGAAACATTTCTACATAAAATTCCACCTCACACAATATTGAAGTTCTGAGTCATCTCACATTAAATAATTTACAAGAAAACCTTAGCCTGAATCCTAGCACTCATGCAGCACAACCTCTTTAGTAAAGCATCAATTCTGATCAAACCTTTGGCCAATTTCCCAAAAGTTACCTCTCATACTACTGGCTCTACAGTCAGTCACATTTTCTTTACTCAAGTTCTGACCTATTTCAGCACTAGCTAGCAAAGACTTTTTAATCCCTTCCTTCAATATATGAATAGTTTAGGGAAATAAATCTAAACTTTCACTGGTGTTAAGATTAGTTTGCATTCTTCATGAGTGCACTGGACAGCAGAGATAAGTACAAGTCAGTAAACAAACTGTAAGCATGTTGTCACTCCATTGCAGACCACATTCACATTCATTCACATCAGCACAATTCTGAGTCATCCATCAACTTCACACCAAGTCAACTCCATGTATTATTTAAGAAATGCAAATTTATGCTATAAAAACAAAATATTTAAACTTGCATTTGATTATCTATTTTAACTAATAAGGAAATAACACAGAAGGCTTATTATAAATCTGATTACTGCCACATCACTGGAATTTTAGTAGGGCATTATTCAAACACCCTGCTCAGTATGATGCCAAGCTTTAATATTAACACTCTGCTGTCCACAACATACTGTACTTTGAATCTGATTTTATAATTACTTTGCTTAGTGAAGCACTTTAGATGGTACATTAGATTATTTTCCTTTTATGCTTGATGAAGAAGTAAATAATGTGTTCCAGATGCATAATACTAATTAATTTCCTTCTTTAGTAATTAGTTTTGCATTACTGTAAGCTTTAGTTACACAATGAAATTACAGTTCCTAGAAAAAGGGAGTAATGTACATAATGACTTTACTTCTGTGAAAACTCCGTTATTCACCTGAACAGAAGATTGTTTCCACTTGGACAAGCTACCTCATCACACATTCAGTTAGATCAATTCAGTCTCAAAGCACTTTTCCTTTATACAGTACCTTTCATTATTTGCACCACTAAAAGCACTATGAAAAACATACTGTATTAGGTGTAGATACAATGAAAGGTGATACAAACAAGAATATTAATGAGGGTATTACAATAGTATGATAATACAAAAAAAATTAACAGCATCCATTTAAACTCCATGTCATGGGGAGCTAAAGCATTTGCACAATCATAATATGTAAGCCACCTGGATGGGTTGTCACTTCACTGAAGGATACTGTTTTTTAAATTCAAAACAGAAGAGGAGAGTTGCATTGTCAGCTCTTTAATTTCAGTGCAGAGTCCAAAAGTAGACTTGAAGATTCTAATAGATAGATAGATAGATAGATACTTTATTAATCCCAGAGGGGAAATTCACATACTCCAGCAGCAGCATACTGATAAAAACAATATTAATTAAATAAAAATGCAGTGCAACTTAAACAATGCAAGGAGAGAGTGTGAGGCGGGTATAACAGTCAATAACATTGTATAATGTTAACATTTACTCCACCGGGTGGAACTGAAGAGTCACATAGTGTAGGGGAGGAACGATCTCCTCAGTCTGTCAGTGGAGCAGGACAGTGACAGCAGTCTGTTGCTGAAGCTGCTCCTCTGTCTGGAGATGATACTGTTCAGTGGATGCAGTGGATTCTCCATGATTGACAGGAGCCTGCTCAGTGCCCGTTGCTCCGCCACAGATGTCAAACTGTCCAGCTCCGTGCCTACAATAGTGCCTGCCTTCCTCACCAGTTTGTCCAGGCGTGAGGTATCCCTCTTCTTTATGCTGCCTGTACAGTACAGTAAACAAGTTAACATAAGTAAAATATTGGCGGCCTTGGTGATTAAATTGAGGCCACATAGAAAGTTGGCATTAAGGACTAACAGTAACATGCACACTTAGACCCTCACTCTAATATTTTACTTACCAGGATGTACAGCCTACTCTGTGAGAGTGAAAGCTTTTTTTTAGTAATGATTAGAATGATATGCATTCAAAGTGATCATATAACTCTTTTCTCTATATTACCAATTTTTTATACCTTTTCTGTTACAGTATAGGGACAGCGCAAATTCACTAGAGGGCACTAATGTCTTGGTAAGTCTGGTACTTACATTTATGGCTCTATCTTGTCACCCTAATAATCCTCAAGCTGGGCTTACAAAGCTGATCTTTTAGAGCAAAACTGCTTTTGATATTGAATGATATCTGTTTTTTTTTTATTTAGACTGATATGTCTACATTTAACTGATTTAATTTAACTTGAGAAATGAATGATGGTGTTTTCACTACTACAACACACCTCTAGGGACTTGGGTGGAACTTCTCACCCTAGTCACTGTCTGTGTTGATTCTGCATACTCTTATCATGTCCTAGCAAACTATCTCTGGGTACTCAGGTTTTCTCACATACCTATAAGAATATTATTACTTGAATGATATAGTTGAGATACAACTGGTTACATTTCTTTTGTTCTTTCAATTGGAGCACAGGCAGGTAATGTGTCTTCATCATGTACTTTCATCCAAGTCTGTGACCACTTATGAAATGTGGTAAATTAGAAAGACTAAGAAAGACTCTTGCCACTTTCACCACAAAAAATATACTTGTTTCAGATTCTTAGGCCTTACCTTTCACCAGAACATGCAGGAACCTGACACAACCAGTAATATGCAAGTGGACATAAGGCTTAGTAGAAACAAACTCAACAAAAGTAAAAGTATGCAGTAGATGGAAAAAAAGTAAAGAAGCAGAGCCCAGGCCATTTGGTTGCCCTTTAAGTAATACATATATATATGTATTACATCCTTATATATAATTTGATTCTATCCGAATGTAAGGGTGGTCCAGATCTAATTATTCAATTTTCATTACACTATAAGTTTATTACGCTATTAAGTTTATTATATAGAAAATCACCTGAAAAATCCCAGACCATTGAGAAGTGTGTGAACTGACGACATGAAGAATCGTCTTCGCGCCGAACTGGAATCGTCCCCGCATAAATCAAAGTCATCCAGGTGATCTGGATCTGCATAATTAGATCTGGACCACCCTGTATGGTGTTCGCGTCAATACCCCGTATGTATGGTGTTCGCGTCAATACCTCGACTCAATACAAGTTAGAACCATGAAATGGGACTCTGCCTTTGTAGTTAGAACATAACGTGGTAAATGCGGACACAGTATTGCATGATTGGCTAAGAATGTTCGAATGCTTCAGTGACACCGGTGGACGGCCGAGTATAGTAAGTCGGTGTTGGTTCGAGCAGATAACAGTAAGTTCGGTTGGTTTTTGGAATGTTGGTTTGGTGGGGCATATTTTCCAGGACTACATCTCCAACTGACTTAAACCCTTCAACAGCTCCGTAACCGTAAGTAATTTAGAACGTATCACCATTTGCTTGGTACGTCGAAATCTATCTTTGGGCAGTTCGGTTTTGGCATCCATCCTTCTGACATATATTGGCAAACTGAGTAATGACAGCTGGGTATTAACAATGGTCACTGTTTAAATTTTAGCCGGTCTCAGATCTAAAATGACCACGCCAACATAATTATTACTCAGACTCTGATTAGAGTCGTAAAATACGGTTTGTTTTGAAAATTTGTTTGCCACAAAAAATCAAATGAAGAGCTGAGTTCACATCTCGCAGCCCTCTTTAAACAGACAGCTCTTCATTACATCGGCCGAAAAGGTCTATTATAAGCACAAATCAGTGCCATGATAACAAAATCATTTGAAGTATTGCAGAGAATATATATACACACATACACACTGCTCATAAAAATTAACTTAAAATCACACATCAGGTTTCAATGAAAAAATATTCAAGAGAAACAATAGCATGTAATTCATTGAGAACAAAATAATATAACAATGGAAACCAAAATTATCAACCCACTGAGTGTTGGCTTCAACATCACACCAAAAATCAACGTCAATGATTGAAATCACAGGCTGATCCGATGTTTAAATTTCATCACTGTAACATATAATGTGACTTAGTAGTGTGTATGGCCCCCATGTGCCTATATGCACTCCCGACAACATCTGGGCATGTTCCTGATGAGACAGTAGACAGTGATCTGGGGAATCTCCTCCCAGACCTGGATCAGGGCATCAATGAACTCCTGGACAATCTGTTGCTCTATTTGACGGTTTTGGATGCACTGATACATAACATCCCAGAGGTTCTCATTTAGATTCAGGTCTGGCAAACGTGCAGGCCAGTCAATGGCATCAATGTCTTTGTCATCCAGAAATTGCCTACACACTCTGCCCACATGAGGTTGAGCATTGTCTTGCACCAGGAGGAAACCACGACCCAGTGAACCAGCATAAGGTCTGGCAATGGCTATGAGGATTTCATCCAGGTACCCAGCAGTACTCAGGGTACTACTACCTAGCATGTGGAGGTCTGTGCGACCCTCCAAGGTATGCCTACCCAGACCATTAATGACCCACTGCCAAACCAGTCATGCTGAATAATACTGAAGGCTGCATCTCCAGACTGTTTCTCGTCTGTCACGTGCTCAGTGTGAACCTGCCAACTGTGGTATCTTCTGGTGAATGCCAATTGAGCTGCATTGGGAAAGGGCTGTGAGCACATGTTCCACTAGAGGATGTTGGGCCCTCATGACACCTTCATGGAGCTTGTTTCTGATAGATTGGTCAGAAACATGAACACCAGTAGCCAGTTGGAGGACATTTTGTAGGGCAGATAATAGTCCTGCTGCTGGGTTGATGCCCTTCTACAGCGCTGACTAGCTTTCCTTGTGTAACGCCCATCTGCTTGTATCTTCTCCATGCTCTTGAAACTGTGCTGGGAGACATAACAAACCTTCTTGTGATGGCACGTATGGATGTGCTATCCTGTAAGAGTGAGACTATCTTTGCAACCTGAAGTGGCTATAGGTACCGCGGCATGCTACCAGTACTGACAAAGACACTGGCAAAAAAGTAAAACTAGAGAAGAATCAGTTAGGAAGGAAAAGGAGGATGCAACTGTTTGTGTCACCACCTGCAGAACCATTCCCTTTTTGGCAGTTGTCTTGCTGTTGCCTCTCCTGTGCATCTGTTGTCACTTTCATGTGCATGAAAGCTGGTGAAGTTGATTCACAATCACTTATGATTCCTAACTGGACAGATTGATATCCCTGAACCTTAATGGACTTGGTGCTAAAGTGTGATAATTTATACATATATATACTGTACAGTACACTACAACAGTATGTATATCATACTGTATATTTCTAGAATTAATATAAAAATGCTAACCATATTGTTAAGGACTTTCCTAGAAACTGCTTACTTAAGAGCTAGGAATCAAAATATGCTTGTGTTGATAGTTGAGATGGACTGCAATTATTGATTCTAGCCCTTTGGGAGAAAATTCACATCAACTGCTAATACTTTAGAGAATACCTGGATATAGTTGACGGTCAGCAATCTGTTGAACTGATATAAGCAATTTAAAAAAGATGTGTTAACTAATTACAAGGGGGAAATGAGAAAGCCTAGATTTGCAAAGTGATTAGGAAAGCATTAAAATAAAAACCCTTTCTAGTCATCAGCTGTGTCATCATCTGTTTTGCTTTAGGTCTGATTTTTTAGACATTTTTTACATCACATTTTCTACTCCTTATGTGTTCCAAGAAAATTGAAGGCTAGCTTTTTGGACAGTCCAATACGTGAAAATTGATGAATCCAGAAACAGTCTTTTCGGTCATTATTGAATAAAGCAAATTTACATTTACATCTAGTCAGTACTGATGGACACTTTTTGTAATGCATGCATATAATAAAGCCTAAGATGCATATTTATATTCCCATTTGAATTGAATCAGTATTTTTATTGATTAACTGGATATGTAATGCTATTGTAAAAGTATTTTGTAGAATAATGAAGAAAATGAAAATGACAATATGCAAATAATTTCACCTCCAAGCAAAGTTGGTACCAGAAAAAAAAAGCAGTGGAGCAATGCATGATTTCAATATAAATAAAGACAATTTTTTTTCAAAGCTAATATACTTGAGAGTGTATAACCAACAGATTCCAGCAAACAGGGCTTCATCCTGTACAACACATTGCTGCAGGATTGCACTGTAACAGATTGTAGGTTATAAGGTGTAAGGTGGCTAGGTACTGTGATACTCAAGAGATTTTGAAAGTAATAAAGTCTTTCTGGGTTCATGGTAGTTTTTAATATTCTTAAATTTATAAAATAAGTAGAGATTGGATTTATTTGTTTATTCTATTTTTATTGTCAGTTGCCTCAATAGTAATAAAAATATTTTTATGATCTGCACTTGATCTATGATCTATTTTTTCACAATTTTGAGACATTATGTATTTACATTAACCTTGTATACAAATCTAAAAAATAATTTAGATAACATTATACAAATAATCATCTTTCCTACACCAATATTGTAAATAAAACAAAGAATGATAATTTTAAGATACACAACAGGTACAGGGCAAGGAGCATGCCTCAGGGAAACAACTGTCAAACTGTAATTAGAAACAGGAGAGGACAGAAAGAAGAGATTATAAGCAACCAAGGTAGAAAAAATTGAGAGAAAAGACAAAATATACATGTACATATATTCTCTGAGCTAAATTTTCAAAGACCATTTGGATAAAGTTAAGAAACAGGTATCCTGATCCACTGCTGCTGTTCAATGCTATTCTGTTAGTTCGGCAGACCATTTAGCCACTAGAAGTCAGACACGAGGAGGCAGCTGAAAAAAACTGTGGAAATCAGCAGAGATGAGAGTAATGATTTTTATGTCTCTAATAAATTGAGCCAGGGACTGTTCTGATGATAATGCGTTATATTCTCTATCCTCTACAGGAATTTTAACATCATGTTGCTTATTAGCATTTCTCAAGTAGTGTGCGTAGCCTGCAGAATACTGAGTACACCATGGTTATATAGTACACTCTATCTTCACTGTCATCTGACATGAGCCATTTTAAACTTATTATTTTACCTAAAAATTACCTATTTTCTTCACCTAAATATTGTTTTTAAAACGTTTTTAAAGGTAAACATCTTTGCTTTGATTTCAGTCTTTACATTAGGAAAAGCTGAAATTTTTAATAAGGTTGCAAAGACCTTTGATATACACATTGTACACACAGTGATGTGGATATCAGCAGCAAGGGTAACTCTAAAGTGGCAAGAAGCAGAGAGAAGTGCCAAACTGTGAGACAGTAGTACACTGGCAGGGAAATAGCATTTCTTTGAAAAAAACTCATGCTGCTATAGGGTGGTGGTGCCTGTTATGTGTGATATCCTACATGTGACAGGACAGTAATTACCCATAGACACTTGAGGGTAGACAGAGAGTCTATTGAGGGATAACGAGAAAAAATATCATTTAAAACACGTAGCAACAGAGAGCCACTAGCTGGCAAAGTTGGGGCCAGGTTGCACATTTAACAACAAGACCAGATATGGCTCACACTAGTCCAAAACTGTCCTACCTTGGCATGTGGGGGCAGCACAAGGCCTTTGACTGGGAGCACTTGTTCTTGTTTGCTCCCCATTAGTAGCTAAAGAATTCAGAGGCATATGTATTGTTAGAGTGTGTTGTAACCTGTTGTGTCAAACTAGGTTATCTATTAAGCCATAACATAACTCTTGGAGAAAGTTAAAGCTTTACCTCAAGCCAAGACTAAAAAAGTCTAGAGTTGGGAAGAGAGTTGGAGCAAATGCACGCTGGCAGGTAGAGGAAGGGACATGAAAGAGAGAAATGGAGACGGGAGACTAGAAGGGAGTGCTTTTACATAATACTTAAATGTTACTAAGTGAATAAGCCACTGCACTAGATTAATACCTGTTTAGAAGGACCAAGAAGGCAATATATATTTGTTTTGAGGAAGCTTTTTAGTATTTTGTTGTCTTTGTGCTTAGCACAGAAGCACAGAAGGTGGAGTAACATAAGGGACATAATAAAGATGAAGAGTTATGGTCCTAAAGGGTAATACCCAGTTTGTTAATTTTGTAGTACTAAAGAATGTGCAGTCAGCACAGCACAGCTGCTGAAGTGAAGTGGTTGTGATGAATCCAGATTTTTGAAATTGCTTACCCATTCTGTTTCACCATATTGGAATTTTGAATGATTATTTCTTGTTAATTTTAGCATTATAGTGGTGATGCCATTTTGTGTTTTGCATTTTTTTTCTTTTTGTATGGTCGCTGAAATCTTGTGACTGTCTTTACACATCCAAGCCATATTATTTACTGTTGCTCTACCTGTTGTCAGTCACATCATGCAAACATCACCTAACATATTTGTCATTATATTCTGTTTTTATTTTATTTATTTGGACACAAAACATTACTGCAAAACACAACTCGTTCGGGCAACTGTGAATAAGACAAGCTTCATGATTATCTTGTAAAGGAGCAACAGAAAAAATGCATATGTTCCTAAAGATATGTCTTGTGTTGGTTCTGTACCTTTAATAAACTGTGAACTACAAGATTGCTGGTATATTGCCAATAATTAGTGTTAATTGGAGCATAACATAGAGAGACACTTTAGTATAGAGTTTATTTTTCCTTTGCACACCATGCATTTGTAGATTTACAGACTTGTCTAGGTTTCTAGTATTTTACTGTAGGTAATGTATAGTCACCATTTTGATGCTATGACATTTGGAATTTCAGATAAATGTTATAATTCAGTCTAATTTCTTACAGAAAGATTAGCTGATGTACATAGGGGTGCTCAATAAACAATACAGGATGTGTGGAAGGATATTAATTTTGATAGTATTACTTCTCTCAGCTAATATAACATGTATATATTAACATCTTGTTCTATGTTTTCAATCATGTTACCAAAATTGTTTTTAAAGAGATCTTTTTCTTGTAATAATTATCCCTAGATGTTTAAACTGTTCTGATATATTTAGCAAGAAATTATTCAGCCTAGTCTTTGATGCTAGAGAATTCACTGGAAAAAAAGTACATTTTTATTCAAGATTGTTTTAAATCCAGAGATCTTTTGAAATTATATGAGCAGGCTAAATAATATTGTTATAGATAATTGTGGGTCTGACATATAAAGCATCATATAACCATCATAAAGTTTGATGGCAATTGCAAAAACCACTGCAAAATCGTTCAGTTCTATCAAAGGCTTTTTCTGCATCCGAAGATAGTAAGGCTTCTACAAAGTCAGGTTCTGTAGATTAGTATATTACATTAAACAAACTTCAAAGATTGAATATAAAGTGTTTGTCTTTAATAAATCCAGTCTAAACTTGCGAAAAACTTTGCCAGTATCTTAATATAATTATTAAGCAGTAATTAAGATTGGTCTGTATAATGCACATTGTAGAAGTCTTTATTCTTCTTTAGAACAATGTTAATAGATACTTGGCATAATGTTTCTGGCAGAATTTTAGTTTCTCTAGTTAACAGTAATGGCACAACTTGAATTGAGAACACTTTATAAAATTCTAATAGCCATCTGGGTATGCAATTTTTCTCTTCTGCAATGAGTTCACAGCAGCTTATGCTTCTAAGGTAGTGGTGTAAATGTTCTGTTGTCTTAATGTCCTCACAGAAGACAGGAGTACACACAGCATGACCTACTGATGGCAATATTCAGTGGTGAGGGACTTACTGCAGATCACTTCACATCATAAATCATGGATGACTGCACTCTCCAAGATTTAACAGCAAGTTGGGATAAGCCATGATAAAGCAGCCATGTTTAAAAAATCATGGTTGGTTATGAACATCATAATCCAAAAACAAATCCACAATGAGGCAAGCGGTCATAAACTAAGAAAGCATGAGATATGCTGGCCAAACCCAAAAGCGCCAAAAAAATCTATTTCAAGAAAACAAGCAAATGTTTGTAAAAAAGGAAATCCAAACAGGCACTTTGCTTATTAAGAAGTGCAAATGAAAGCTAACTGGACTTGATGTTTGCAAACTGCACTGGTATCCCGAAAGTTACCGGTTCGAATCCCCGTCACTGCCAAAAAGAGATCCTACTCTGCTGGGCCCTTGAGCAAGGCCCTTAACCTTCAATTGCTCCAGCGGCGCTGTACAAGGGCTGATCCTGCGCTCTGACCCCAAGGGGTATGTGAAAACTAACAAATTCCTAATACAAAAAATTGTATAACGCGAAATAAAGAACAACAAAAAAAAAAAGTTGAAAATACTGATTCAACCAATGAGGGTCCCAAGGATGAGCTGAAAAACCAAACCCAGGAACCAAATAAACAACTACATAATATCCTGAGAAGGTCTGTCATGATCAGAGGTTACTGATGTTGAGGATTCTGTTCCTTTTATTATTGTTTTGGATGCCATTTTAGATCCTCAATCACTGCCATTTTGTAACATGACTTTTAGGTCCACTTTCCTGCATTTCTAGGGGTATGGTTTCTGAAGTCTTGACTTTTGCTTAATCTACATGATGGAATAAAAGGATGGCTGGGAAGTAATTTTCTTATCCAATTTGCAGTTAGCAAAACCTGAAGTAGCCTTGTGCACCTTGTGTGTTATTTGCAGGTTTGACCTTTTGCTTGTTCTGTCCACCAATCTTGACTCTCTTTATGGCTTCGGTTTTCTTTTGTTCTGGTCATGCTCAAAAGGTTTATCTACCAGTGCGCAGATAAGCTTCATCAATGGCAATTACTGATAATATTAGGATAAGACGCTATAATGACATTGCTTTTACAAAGGCGGACTTTTTAAGAACTGATGCACATCTGCATATAAATTAACCAATCAAGTTATTGATTAACATGTTGACAGATTTTGTAACCTATTGAATTCTATGAAAATAAGTGCATTTTAAGATAATTCCATATACTTTAGGGAAAAAGGCAGATTTGCAATTTGTAAAAGACACCTAGGTGGAGAGAAGCGGCTTTAACAAACTGACACCAATTAGTCACAAGCCAAGATTTGAAACAGAAAAGAGTGAGAATGGGCCCCATGCCATTGCTGATTTGCTGAGATTTTCACACACAACCTTCTCTAGGGTTTACACAGAATGGTCCGAAAAAGGTAAAATATCCAATGAGCGGCAGTTCTCTGGGCAAATATGCCTTGTTGATGCCATAGGTCAGGGGAGAATGGCCAGACTGGTTCAACCTAATAGAAAGGCAACATTAACTGAAATAACCACTCGTTACAACTGAGGTATGCAAAAGAGCATCTCTGAATGCACATGTCAAACCTGGAAGCAGATGAGCTACAGCAGTAGGAGACCACATCAGGTGCAACTCTTGTCAGCTAAGAAAACAGGCAACTAAGGCTTCAATTCGCAAAGGTTCCCCAAAAATGGATAATAGAAAATTGGAAAAACATTCCCTGGTCTAATGAGTCTCAAATTCTGCTGTGACATTCGGATTGTAGTGTCAGAATTTGGCATCAACAACATGAAAGCATACCTCCAGCCTGCCTTGTATCAATCAATGGTTCAGACTGCTGGTGGTGGAGTAATAGGCTGGGGGCTATTTTCTTGCCACACTTTGGGCGCCTTAGTACCAATTGAGTATTGCTTAAATGTCGCAACCTACCGGAGTATTATTGCTGACCATGTCCATCCCACTGGGTTAGAGAAAAGTGTCCCAAAATGATTTGTAAAATGGTATTTTTTTGAAGAAGAACAAGGCAGTCTGTTTCACTAATTAGGACAAAAACTTGTCAATCGAATTTATAAGTATGGTTTTTGCTTTACCTCGCAGTACTTTCATCATTGCATTATTCCAGATAAGATATGCAATATTTCAGTTTAGAACTGTTTTTACACATTATTTCCAAAATCAACTTTTTCATATTTTTGCACTTTTAATTCTTTAAAACATCTGAATTGTATTAAAACAATGGAATTCAGTTTTGCAGTCTTATGCACAATACACAGTTTACATATGTTGTTTTGCTGGGATTCTGTCTTTGAGTTTATTTCTTTGTCATTTTATGCATTTTGTTATTTTTTTTGGAATTTGTTTTGATAATATTGTTGATGACAGCCCACCCATCCCTTCATCTGTTTTCCTAAATTGCTGATCTAGGGCAGGGTCATGAGATCAGCTGGAGCCTATCACAGCAGTTATTGGGCACAAGGCAGGTGCAACACTTGGATAGGGTGCTAATCTATCTCAGGACGATCACACACGCAATCACTAGTGCCAATTTAGCAATACCAATTCACCTAACATGCACATCTTTGGATGTGGAAGGAAACTAGAACACCCGGAGGAAACCCACTGTGTTTGCTAATTACTTCCTTTATTTAATTGGTATTCATAATGTGTTACAGTTTCTGTTTCTTAATTAGTTACCTTTCAGTCTTGGTTTTGAAAAAAAAATTTATGTTTTCATTTTACTTTTCATGTTTTAGCCTGTTGGGAGACTTGAAGGGGGCCTCCTGGTGCTGCAGCTGTGCCAGTAATGGGACTGCTATTGAAACTACTATTTAAGGGCTTAGCAGACCCAAACAAGTTGCTGAGGCATTAGAATTCTCCATCCTTTTGCTGTTCGGCTCCCTTTGTTATTCCCCAATTTTGTAGGTTTTGTTGATCTCTTGATCATTCTTGTTTGGATTTTCTACATTTTTAACCTTTGCCTTTGTTCTTTGGTTCTGTTGTTGGATTGCAAACAAATTCATTCACTGTTTTGGACTGTTCTACTTTGTTAGTATGGAAAATTAGTTTCCTTTTCTATACTTTATTAAGTTTAATATTAAATAACTGTAAATATTGAAGTGGTTGTTCATTTTGGCTATATATTTTGGTGGTTCCCCATTTCCTTTCAGAGATTTGAGGCCTTGAGGTTTTGTGAAGTATTCAAGTCTCTGTCATATTGGACAGAAGCTGTCCATTTCATTGGTAACCTCAGAAGCCATCAAACCAAAATATGAACAGGCTATTTTTGGAAGTGACGTGAGAATAAAAAAAAGACTGAAAAATTACGCAATGCTACAAAGAAATGTTCAAAGTTAAAAACACCAATTGGGGGCTTTGAAAATCTTCCATTCAGTAATGAGCATTTAATTAACATCTAAATTAAATCTGAATTATTTTGGTTAATCTCACCATTTAATTTGTACTACTTTACCTGAACTATGTTAAACTTTTCAGTGCCCTTACAAATGTATTTTTATTAAAACTAACAATAGATCTAAATGCTCTTCAAAAGTACAGTACTAAGCAAAACCATTCAGTTGTAGCTCCTGATAGAAAACACCAATACTGGTTTGTAGCATGTGGACCATGCTTTCCATATAATCATACAGAACATTTTTTGTCCTAATGGGGCATATTGTATAGTATTTCTAAATGGAGAAATGTAAAAAAAAAACAAAAACAAAACTCCTGTACAACGTATATACCCTATCTTGATGCAAGGACATGTAAAGCTAACTACAGACAGTATGGTAATGGAGTGATGATTACAGTTGTGTCGTGTTGCCGGGTATATGAGTATGATTCTTAGGGTGGTCACTGCATAGTCTTTGCCTGTTCATGTGTGTTTTCACCACCTACTATTTAAATTTCCTCCCATATTTCAAAGATTTATACATATTAGGTTAAATGGTATATCCCAACTGACCTAAGGTGTGTGTGTGATTGCAATGAACTGGCATTTTCTTTAGGGCTGGTTCCAGACTAGTGGTCCCATGCTACAATGATAGGTTCTGACTTTAAAAGAAACTCAGAGTGGAAAATGGATAGGTGGTTGTTAAAGATTCATTAGATTTATGCTGCTCACTGTTTCTTTGCTTTATGTTTTTCTTAAATAACATCAACCATTCTGCATCAAACTTATTCAAAACTCACTTAAATCTATTCTAGTAGCACAGGGTAAATGGCAGGAATCAACCCTAGGATCATCAAGCCAGTCTATTCATACTGTAACAATTTACAACCTCTGTTTAACCTAGCCAACTACTCAGTGGTATATGTAAGGAAAAGTGGGGTTCCTAGAGAAAAACCCATGAGGATGTGGGGAGAACATGTGAAATTTCTGCACACAGTGACACAGGGTGATGTGGTACAGGTGGATTTCAATCATAGTCTCATGGAGCTGTGAAGTAGCAGGATTACTGCTGCTTCACCCTCAAATGATAATGTGAACGTACAGTACATCATAGTAAATACACAAAAGTATACAACATAAGTATACAAGTACACAAACTGGACACATAAAGAAAACTGATTTGTGCATCATAAAAATAAAATTATGTCTAAAAGTTGAACCTGTGAGTTAAAAACTGTTATGTCTAGAAGGACTGACAACAACTGCTTTAATAAAGAACAGCTTGGCCTTATGGTGATTTTAAATTTAACACATTTTAGTAATTATTCTACGTAAGGATGAATATGAGGAGGCCATTTATGAACAGAAAACTTTCCATCTTTTTCATATGAACACCTTAGAGAATGCAGATAAAGGAAGAGATAATGAGTGCCAGGCTGTACAGAGATGTATAAGAACTTAATATTACCTAGCAGAACATGCTACCAGCATAAAATGATTTCCTTTTATAAATGTAAACAGAAGATCTACTTGGGGCACACAGCTGAGAATATTAATACAAAGCAGACATTTAATGTTTGTACAATACAGAATGGAGCCTCTGAACATAGACTTATAAACAGCTGTCTTCTTGGCTTATTGGTCATTTCAGTCTGGCACTAATTTTACCCCACGTCCCAGGTGGCTTGGGATAAATTTCTTTTCCATTCCCATTATTTTAAACTTCCACAGGGAATCCTTGAGCTCATATGTTTATTATCATATCTACTTCCTTCAGCTTTTCAAAAGCACCTTGCTAATCTATACATGCAGCTTTCACTAGCAGAGACCCTAACAACACCAATGTTGAACATGGAATTTCAGAATTGCTTTGTAGAATTCTGACAGCTCAAAGTTGATTTATTTACTGTATATCTCAATGTCTGTGTCTTGTGAGACTTAAGAACAAAGAGAAATGTGTTTTTCAGAATCAGTCAGCGCATTGTTAAAAAAAACACAAATACTGATAACAAATCAAAGAAAACATGCATTATAGATGTTTCAGCAGATGTGTTTTTTCGGAATTCACATTGTATAGTGTACAGTATATACTGTTTAAATAGTTTAAATGGACACCTTTATTTAATCTAATGGGTAAAAATTAAACAGAATAATTATTTTAAGATAAATTTATCATCACTCATCAAATCTTCAAATGCTTTTCCCTGTGAAGATCATGGAGGCAATGTGCCAGAACAAACCATGCCACCTTGCTTCCAGCATCAGTCTCAGGCTCCTCCATGGTAATTCCTAGTTTTCAAAGAGATCCAGTTGCTCCAGTATGTCTTTTGTCTACCCTTAGGTCATCAACCCATGAACTGATTTTAAGCATTGCCACTACCACTGCCTCATCAGTGGAGAACATATCCACTTGGTTTAAGAATTCCTCAAAGTGTATCCTCCTGCCCTGGATGACATATGAAGCTGATATCAACATTTCCCAATTCTTGCTAAAAACAGTCTGACTGATATCCCATCTACTTATCCTGAGCTGTCAAATGGCATGCCAAAATGTCTACAATGGTAGACAAAAAAAAAAAAAAATTGACCTTTGCATGAATCACTGCTACAGCTGCTATTGCAGTATTTGACCTGCTGGTACCCCTCAGTCAAATTTTCTGATAACTCAGAGGTGTACAAATTACCAACTACCTTTTGGAAATAGCTCCTTGTTGTATAGCTCTTGTGATTATTTACACCTTGAACAGGGTCTATGTCCTCGATCAAGATGAAAGGAAAGCACTTCAAGATTAAATTTGTCACAGTCACCCGCCTCACCAACTGTTTGAATCTTCCAAGTCTCTCCACAAGACTTGAACTGATCTGGCGATGACCTGATTGTTCAACACTACTCCTTACTTGAGTATTCAAAAAATGTGGCAACTTTTGTTTGAACATAGTGTTAGTGAAAATTTATGATGGGCAAACAATTTCACTAACAATTTATTACTCAAATTCTGATCAGGCCAGCATTATTTCTCCCAAATCATACCCCCTCTAGGTATCTCTGTCCTTCCTGAGGTGAACATTTAAATCTCCCAGAAAGAGTAAAAATGAATAGTCAGTGCCCTTTAGAGCACTAAATTCACTGTCTCTAAAAAGGCAAAACAGTATAAACAGTTGACAGGCATATAAATGCACACAATAGTAATCCTTTTGCAGTATGCAACCTTTCTGTCTACAGGAACAGTTCCCAGCTGTACTGTACATAACTGAGTACTTGTGTGTATCCATATAATCCTTGCCTTCAGGCATTTTCTGTGGTGTAATTCCATAATACAAGAAAGAGAGAGAGAAGATTACTTTCAGAGGAAAAGTATGATTATACCTAACCAAAGTGTTTATCCTTCTCACACAAACTTTTGCTCCTTTTCTGCAAGAAAAGTTACATTCTACATACTAAGAATCAGTTTTTATTGCCTAGGTCTAAGACATTTGGATTTATCCAGTTGTGCCTGCCACCTAACTAGCATTTCACCTGAACTGCACCTTTCACTTAGCAGATAAGTGAGCCTATATGGACCCTCCACTTTTCTTTTTCAGATACACCCAAACTAAGCTTGGTTGGAGCTCAGTGAAAAACATGACCTCCAGGTTTTTTCAAGATCAGGACGTGGTATACCTTTGTCAGGTTTTCATATATTTACTTAGAGTTATATTTTTAGTTAATGTTCCTTTATCTGGTCCCTCCCCTTACAGCTTACCCATGGCAAACTGGTCTAAGGATCATCTCCATCCACCATGGGCAGTAAAAATGGAAGAATTTATAATCAATGTTATTTCCAATGCCTCTAAAAACATTACAAAAAGTACTTTTCGTTTTTAAATGTTTGGAATAAAACATAAAATCATCCTATACTTATGAAAAAAGCACTCTTCATGTATCCCTTGCAACCCTAAATTATATGGGTTTTGCAAATGAATGGAGAAAATTTAAATTACTTTCAACATTATTAGAAAAATATATGTGATTTAAGTGATTAACAAAAACATAGAACTGAAAAAGTTACTATTTGAATTAAAATTTCTTTTTGAACTATTTACTTTGTCTTGATGTTGCTGGGATTGGATCTCAAACCACACCATTATGTATTGGACTAAGAGGATTCAGAAAAGTAATACATTAACTAATGTTTAATTTCAAGCTGGTCTTATTACATCTTATTAAGTATAACTAATAAAAATTTGTTTTATTTATCCTAATGGTGTTAGTATTAGAATACTGCATGTTACCCTGTAATGTACTAGCACTCCATAAAGAGTTAACTTCTTGTATTGTATGATTGTGTAACAAGGTTCGGTTCTTTACAACGTTAACTCAACTGAGTGGGTTGGATCATGGAAAGACGAATTATACTATACTGTACCTAATTCAGGCTTGTATGTTAAACAAATAATATAAAAAAAAAATTGTGCCATAATATATTGAATATAAAGTGTTAGAAAGCATTTTAATGCTTTGGTAATGACTCCTAGACAGTATACCATATTTTACCCCAACATTCCATTGCCATCCTTATTCTTTCTGTTGTCTATTTTATCTTGATTTAATTAGATATAATTAGTTTGGTCTTACCATTAATGACTATATTTATGTAGGGAATATGAAATATGTTGACATGGTAGATGTGTTTGTTTTGGCTTGTGTTAATCTAGCAATTCTGTATCCTAGTTCACAAGCTTTCAGGAAATTCTGACAGGTACAAAATCATCCCACTTTTTAATAAACCAAAACACATGTTGAAACATTCACTATAAAACAAGACTGTGTCTGATTTAATGCATTAATTGTTTTTCAATATTTCTTTTCTACTTATAGCCCAAAGAGAAAATTACATTTATTATCTGTGTCAGTTCATTTAAATATTGCTACATGTACTGTGAGAATCACCAAGTTACATAATATATCTGGTGTACAATGTTGTACAAAAGTGGTGTACAGTGTTGCCAAACCCCTAAGGAGCAATGTTCCTTCCTTTCAACCTCCAAAAAAACTCAAAAACACTCTTTTAAGTCAGTTTCATAGAAATGAAATTGAATGCGGCATTAAGTTCAGTGTCAGTGTCTTAAAACTGTGAAAAGAAACTTGGCTGTTTCACTCTCCACTACATGTTATTTTTTATTATTGATTTTATATTATAAGCAGGTTTAGAAGATGGATGTATATATGAATATTATACATATCCAAAAGAGTGAGATTGCAACATTGCAAGATGCTGAAAAATTTCTTCACACTTTTGTTTTCAGTCGGCTAGATTACTGTAATGCACTCCTCTCAGGACTACCCAAAAAAGACATCAATCGATTGCAACTAGTGCAGAATGCAGCTGCCAGAATCTTAACTTGGAAACGAAAATCTGAGCACATCTCTCCAGTTTCACTACACTGGTTACCTGTGTCATTTAGAATTGACTTTAAAATACTGCTTATGGTTTACAAAGCCTTAAATAATCTCGCTTCATCTTATATATCAGAATGTCTTACACCTTACACTCCAAATCGTAACCTTATATCTTCAAATTAGAATTCCAAGAGCTAAACTTAAAAGAAGTGGTGAGGCGGCCTTCTGCTGTTATGCACCTAAAATCTGGAATAGCTTGCCAATAGGAATTTGCCAGGCTAATACAAAGGAGCACTTTAAAACACTGCTGCAAACACATTACTTTAACATGGCTTTCTCATAGCTTCATCTTAGTTAAATCCTGATGCTCCGTATATTCAATTAATTATCATTATTATTCATGGTGGCTCCAAAATCCGTACTAACCCTTACTTTCTCTTCTGTTCTTTTTCCAGTTTTCTGTGGTGGCAATCTGCACCACCACCACCCGATCAAAGCACCATGATGCCCTTACATTGATGAATTTAAGGCCAGAAGTCCACATGACCATCATCATCAAATTCTTCCATGAGAACCCTGAATACAATGAGGACGGATTGAGGTTATTTATGTAAGGTAGAATGCCTAGAAGGGGCTGGGTGGTCTTGTGGCCTGGAACCCCTGCAGATTTTATTTTTTTCTCCTACCGTCTGGATTTTTTTTTTTTTTCTGTCCTCCATGGCCATTGGATTTTACTTTTATTCTATGTTAATTAGTGTTCCTTAATTTTAACTATTTATTTTGTCTTTTTTCTGTTTCTTCATCATGTAAAGCACTTTGAGTTACATTGTTTGTATGAAAATATGCTATATAAATAAATGTTGTTGTTGTTGAGATTCAGGCCACGATGAAACAGAATGAATCACGATTTTGTAGTGCATGCTGATTCATTGTTCAGAATATGGTAAAAAGTGAACGACTGAGGATGGCATTAATACATTTTACTGTTTCTTGATAGTAGAAATGTATTATGCCAGTATAGAAGCATGAGTTTTGGCAAATTAAAATAATTGTTAAATGAATCATCTTTGAATCATTTTTATAATGTTATTGAATATAGCCACTGGTTCTGTCTTCTGTAATAATATGAGACCTGAAGTGATGCATGTAAAACAAGCCCAGCCTCCCTATTGCAGATGTTTTCTGTGGTGTATGTATTCAGTTTTTAAAGAAGTCATCCAGTTGATTAATGTGGGATTAAATATACATTTGTGAAACCACATTAAACCAAGAAAAACAAACAAGTAATGTTCATGGTTCCAATCCAGCAAGGAATTCCAGCAGTTATGAAATCCAATCATACACACACACACAAAATACATCAATTCATGAGATCAGAAACATTGATAGAGTGGTAGTGTAAATGGCAGGACAGAGAGTTAACATTTAAGCCAGAAATGTTAAAAAGGTCAATATTTAGAAAAGCACAAACATATTTCCTTTCTTACATTATCCCATTATACAAAAATGCCATTGCAAGTTTTCCAAAATAAAATGAATATAGAAAATAACTAATCCCAGTTTAGTTACCAATTGGGTGGTAGAGTGTAGGACTTTTGGGACCTTCAAAACTCATCTTGATGTTATTTTAAAGGAATAAGGCAGATAGGATTGGCAAGTTTTGTTGGGCTGAATGGCCCGTTCTTATCAAAATTTTTCTAAGTCACAAAGATCTTCTTATATAGTACACTACCATGGCTGTCCATTTGTCTGTCCAGGATTTTGAATCACCTGTAGCTTGCAAACCGTTTCACCTATTGACTTGAAATTTGGTACACATATACTAAGTGACCTCTACTGTCCACTTTTGGGGGTGATGATTTTTATTACTTTTTATTATTATTTTATTTTATTGTAGAATCAACTCTCAGCAGCTTGCAGCAGGGCAGCATCACTTACCCTACCTCTTCAGATCTTAAATCATTCTTGAGGCAGACTGAACACTTAAGTGCCATCCTAAGTGAAAAATTAAGAAAAAGTACAAAGTAATTGCAACACAAAAACTGACAATTAACCAGTTTTAACGTGAAAAGATGCAGATGAAAGAAGAGAAGAAGCGAACCACTAGGATGTAGAAAACAAGAGCTGCTCAGGAAGCAGCAAGCGCATCAAATTCTGAGCAAACGAATGCTAAACATACAGGGAAAGAGTATGAAAACTATAAGTCAAGTGTATTCACTGCACGTTATCATGCAATACGCCGTTACTGGTACAAAATAATAACAGGATTATAAGCATGACCTTGAGCAAATCATTTAACCTGTCATTATTTTAATTTTAGTAATGTAGAAAGAAGCTTCTTGTTACCATACAATTTGTGACTCCTCGGATAAAAGCAGCAGCTTAATATGCCTTATTATGTATGAAAAAGCTTAAATTGCTGCTTCTCAGCTCCAGAGCCCTCAGTGTAGAATCTTGATGTTTTTAGCATGTCTACATGTTTTTCTTTAAAAATCTCAAAGACATGCAGGTTAGATTAACTGAGCGCTCAAAATTAATCCTGTATGAGTGAACATTAGTGCATAAATGTCTATTGACTGGTATCCCATTAATTTGAACTGAATTAAATATGTTCAGTAATTGACTGATAGACGTTTTGAATTGTTGCTTTCTTAAAAGATAATTTCAATATTCTATGTGACTATTTTTTCTGGACAGAAAGTATCCAAAACATTTCAAACAACCAGTACAATAAATTAAATGTGAAAAATACTGCTTTTCCCACTGTATATCCACTCATTTTTACCTACTTAATCGAATTCCCAGTCCTGAAGGAAGCAATGGATCCTGTGCTTAGTCCACTTGGAGTAAATCATGAAATATTTCTGGACAGGGTACCCTTTCATCACAAGACACTTAACAGAAGAATGAGTTATTTCTATAATGGGAATAGGAATAAAGAAACAACACATTATTATTGCTTCCAAGGAAAAAAAAATCCAAATCACTAGTATTTTAACCCAACAATCACTAAATCATTGTAGGAAATATTAAAAATTCTATTCATCCTTTAAGTGACGTTTCCATGTATAGTGCCTTTTTAAATAGAAAGTATGACATTGCATTCTGACAATTACTGCTTAAATTCTTTAATATGCATTTGGAGTTACCTGCTGTGTCTCTGCACTTGTCAAATGACACACAGGAGGTGTCAGCCCTCTTGCAGCACTTGAGCAGCAGAAAGTCAGCACACAAGTGCTGTAAGATTGCATGATCTGTCTGCAGCAGGTTTTCAGTTTCTGGCATTGCTGCAGATATGTGGAGCTGGTTCAAGTTGCTTTTCTAATGCAGCTGTGCAAGAAAAGGATGCCCTGTTTGACACACCAAGGACATCTATACAGAGACAACCTTTTTTGGCAAAGCAGAGGAATACAGGCAAACAAACGCAATTAATGTGATTATTTAATGCCACTGCAAAGTGAGAAAACATGTAAGCCTTTTGCCAAAAGGGTGGTGTTCTGATCTGAATAGGCACCCTAGAAAAATAAAATGGACAGAGCCAAGGACAAGATCTCCTGAAGAAGAATAACAATATAAACAAAGATTTAGAAGAGGGAGAATATGTTAAATGTAAATTTAATTTAGGACAAGCATAAAGTAAAAGACAGAATGTGTTTAGTATGAAAATTTTTGACAGAGTCGTATCCTGTAAAGAATCACCCTGAAATGAATGAGATCTCAATGTCCTAGGGTAAATTATAGCAAAACCTATATATGGGTAAGCAAACATTATTAGACAGGAAAAATAGAAGCCCAAGGGAAGAACAGCAATATGAGTAGGGAAGGCATTAAGAACATTGCAGGTGTTGTCTCATTGACCAGGTTTTCAGGTTTGTTGCTGCTAAAGATGGCTTAGAAAATTTGACTGAAATGCAGTATATATATTGTATATATAAATTGAAATCAAACCACTGCAGTGACAATATTTAAAAAATGCAAATTTGCTTCACCCTTAATTCATAAAACAATGAAAATAGCTGAAAACTCTGACATAACATATCATACAAATATCAGTTAAAACTTTAAAAGCAATACCTAAATAGTAAGAGCATAGCAATATAGAAACTCAACAAACACCATTGCACAATCTGAAATACACAAAAACAGATTAAAACAACTACTGTCTATTAGAAGGATTCTAAAAATTCCCCAAAAGTTACTTTACTCCCCTTTCTCATTTTTGGCATGCTGTACATAATACTGTTAAACAGCTAACACCTTTAAAACACCAAAAAGAATAAAAAACATAAAAACACTGAAATGTCTTCTATGAGTTACTGTATACTAAAGAAACAAGAAAAAAATAAACTATGTCATGCTCCATGTGAAGTACTGCTGCTTTTGGATTTATTTTAGTGCTAATTATGTTATATAGCAACTTTGTATAATGAACACAACTGTGAAGCAAAAAGGTTTGAAACCTTAAGGCTTTGACATTATTGCACAATTGCTGGCATGGGCTTGGTGGGTCCATTGAAGGACACACAAAAAGATGTAGTTATCTAATATATATATACTATACATAGTATACTATACTAATCACACAGAGCTTTGTAAAGCAGTTTAATAATTAACCCCGTCCACTCTTTATCTTCTAGGATGTTTTAATAGCCTCACTACCAGGTTAGGGACATTGTAAACTACTATTACTGAAATTACAGTAAGTGTAGGTTTCCACACTATTGAACATAATGCATTACTTAATAGAATTACAGAATAACGTTGGTATCTTTCAAGTCATTCATTTTTTCAAAATTATTAGTCTAGGATATTGTGTTCTTATGTGAAGGGTTTTTCATAAATTTTACAAATAATATGCCAATTCTTTTGATTTAAAATTTTGTTTACAAGCCACCATCCCAAATAAAACAAACAAAAGATTTAAAAGTTACTGAATATATCAATTTTTAAGCCAATATTATTGTAAGTATAGATATCATTTTAAGACTGTAAAACATATAACACATTGTTTTAGGGGGAAAAGATTTTTGTGAGATTCTGCATTTTTTGTGAAATTCTTCAAAAGACATCCAGCTGTGCTTTTCACCTTGTTGCCTGTCTCACTGTGCAGCAACTTTGCGATGGGTGGTTTCCTATAACCCAAGTGTTACCAAACAAAAATGAACACAATAAGAAATAAGCTGATTTAAAATTAGACTTTGGTGAAAAATGTAATATGTGACAGTCATCCTAGATAGCAGTGCACTGCAAATTTGATCACTGACTGCTGCAAAATTCTTCTCAACATCAAGAAATCTCTTCTAACAGTGAGTTCAGTGCTTTAACATCTGCCTTTGAACACTGCATGTGTATTTTTAACTAGCAATGTCATGCATCAGTCTTGGGGCAGTTTTTACTTTTACTATCAGTCGTAAGTTATTTTGATAGCTAAATATTACGCTTACAGTGCATTAAAGGTATTATTTTAATAGCTTTGCTAGTTGCATGCAGTGACAGGCTAAGTTATTGGAAAATCATTCTTAATTTATTAATGTCTATATTTATTTTTTAATTTTGTTTTTTTTTCACAATCTTACCTTGCATTGAACACTATTTTCAGTGTGGTGTGTTGGGTTCCTGCATTAGTCCATGCACTAATACTAGATCCCACATTACGTGTCTTTAATAGAATCAGCCACTGCTTGGCTCTGTGTAGGTTGAACGTCTGTTTGCTCTAGTCTGTTGTGTATGCACTCCTGGGCATATTTTTGCAAACTGAAAATACTGTGGGTTTTATTTGTAGTTAATGTCATTGTGCCATCCCCTGAAAAAAACTCAAAGTCAGCTGCTAAATTTTTCTGGTGCCAACTTTTGGAACACGATTACCATAAACGGATAGACACTTGATTTTTAAAATGTAAATGTTCACATTCTGGATGCATGGTTTTGTACTTTACTTTCTTATTTAAAAAAGTGAACAGACAAGTGCAAAGGAATGTATCCTTACTTGGGGAAGATGAATCAGAGATAAAATGTATTACTTGCAATTTCCTTTTATTGTCATAAACATACTTCAGAAATACAAAAGGTATTTTTTCACAAATCAAAACATTTCTTGCTTCAATGTGAACATACCTTGTACAGTTTTTTTGGCTTTTTTCATATTTGGATCAGTGCAAGAACAGTCATATTTTTTTTTAATGTATAAAAAATGCTTTACTTAAGGATACAATTTCAAGGGGAAAATAAATGTATGATATGGTTGTGAAAAAATAACTTTGACTTGGAAAATGCATCATTTAAAAAGTGGATTCTGCTCTCTAGAACTGTTTTCCACAGTATATTGATAGCTTTGGTGACCGTCTCTAAGAAAGGTACAGTATTCTTGATGTGTTCCACGAGTGTCAACCCTTGGTACCATTCTGTTTTCTTTGTATATGCTGCCATTGTATCAGATTATCACAAACCATGGAGTCAACTTTCATAGCTATGTTGATGATAAGATTGTACTTATCTGTAGACCCAGTAATGCTAGTGCTATTAGTCACCTTGTAAATTGTTTATCCAGTATTGTAAAGTGGTAGAAAAACAAATTCCTGAAACTAAATTAAAATAATGCAGTGATTTTACTTATTGGTTCTAGTATTTAGAGAAATAATATATTATCTCTGCCGGGAAATCTGGATTTACAAATTACAGCTAAGGAATCTTATCCTGCTGTCTGACTTGGCTTTTAAATTGCTCATTAATTATGTTATCAAGATCACTTCTTTCACTTTAGGAACACCATTAGGCCATATATTTATTGAAAGTGTACTAATGTATTTGTTCTTGCATTGACTGTGGGAAAAACAAAACACACAAAAAAAAATTGCATTATGTCACAAATGAATTGCGTTATTTTGCTAAAGATATTACCAGGTGAGTCGATATCATTGTGCGTGTTTGTGTTCTGGATATCCTGTGACAGTTACTGAGGAATAGACAAAGGATGTGAATTCATGCAATCAGTGAACTGAACAAAACCATAGACATATTTAATTTTGCATGTAAAGATGGGCAAATTTAATCTGCACAATTTAAAGTCATAGGGAAGCAAGTAATCATTGCAGCAGCACTGAGTGTAAGGCAAGAAACAACCTGCTGCTGCCAGTAACATCAGGCATGCCTGTGGGGAGAGAGGGGTGAAGAAAGCACTTAGATTTTCATGAAGGGAAAATAACTGAACAAAAGTTACAGGCATACATTTCATGGAGAATAGGGCACCAGGGTGTGTACCCAAGGCATCCTGATGGTAGTTCAAGCCATGATTAAGGGTTTTGGCGATAGGAAAAATGTTCTATAAATTACTGTACTTTTATGTCGCTGAATGCTCATGATAAATTAGCAATGTTATTAAAAATATATGTAGACAAGAAGAAACAGATATTAGATTTTTATTTCTTTACCACAGGCAAATACAGGCATGAGTGATTCTTTAGAAGGGTTTCCAAAAGTATTATTATTTCTTTATTTAACTTCGGTCACATGTAGAACTAATCCACTCCAGTAAAAGGTGGACACTGTTGAGAGAATAAGGAGACCTGTGGAAAGAATTGTTGGAACACCGAGCCTCTTTCCCCTCAAGTATCCCTTTACTGATCAATGAAGAAGTACCACGGTTTGGCCTGGCAACAGGGCATCTTAACTGCACGAATATAAAATTATTTTCTTCTATGAAACACAAGAGAAACTCGTGTATATTTAGAGTGCATTGAAATGTGTTGTGCAAGGGCATTTTGAGAATTTATCCTGCTCTAATCCCAAGGGTTGCTGAAAGGAGATGGTCAGCATTGTCAACATTTTCACGTTGTCAGCTGGGCTATGCTTTCGTTTACGCTAACGGTTAAAAAAATCCTCATGCGTGTGTCTATTAAAAATCCATCTGGTTATTTCTGGTAAATGACAGTCTTATCATGGCTAGAATTTAGTGCGCTTGCATGTGAATGAAAAGTGGTTTAATTACTCAGAAAAAGGGGATTTCTCAAACTCATTGATGCGTTTAAAGTTATTTTCAGATATTAAAATTAAAAGTACGAAAGAGTTTAAGTCGCTCGCCGATTAAACCTGAAACATGAACCAGACAGGCATTAACACTTCCAACCAGCAGCTCACATGCTCCCCGAAGCACAAGCCCAGTGTCAGTTGAAGTTGACTCTAAGGGAATCTCGCGAGAGGGTGTGAGCGTGAGACACTTCCGTGAAGATGGCTACCTGGGGAAGAGTTCTCGTGAGTTTGGGACGAGGTTTCATTAAAACACCTGGGATTAATATTGCCAGGATTCGGCGGACAGTTGGACGCGGTGTGCTGGGTTCCTTGCTTGTTGGCGGGGCACTGACATATTACCAAAACGGTGGAAGGGTACTTGCAAGGCGCTATACGGTACAGGCTGCACAAGATGACAAGGTAACTGACAGCCTCCGAAACTTTCCCAAGCTACTTTACTGTTTTATGCTCATAATCAGCGCAGTGTTGTTTCTGATAGGTTAAAAACTTGTTGAGTGTTAAAGTTGATTTAGTTCGATCGTAACCAAATTAATATGTTTCAAGCAAATATGGTTAAGTGGAATCCTTTATTGACGTGAAGGGTTGAGATCCATTCAGGTTTTTTTTCTGAAATAAAATAAGTCTAGAGCAAGCGATGGAGATAACATACCCGCTTATCCTTTTAACATAATTATTTATTGTAAGTAAATAGAGTAAGTTTTTTAACAGTCTTTTAGGCTATTTCTTTGATTTTGTAATGCATAAATTCGAAAACACTCGGTCGCACTTTTTCTGTTTAGTTCTGGTCGCTGGCAAGACACTTCTTCATCTTTCGGCTGCTCAAGCGAGTTAATCCAGACAAGACCCCCTTGGTCTCCGTAAGTGTCTCTAGTCTCTGAATTAACTTGTGTGTTCTACTGTAACTGAGTTTGTTCAGCTGTCATCACAGAGAGCAGCGGTTACGTTCTCGAGTTTCCACTATCCTAAACACGTAGTGCACATCTCAATAAATTAGAATATCATTGCAATGTTAATTTATTTAAGTAATTCAGTTCAAAAAGTGAAACTCATCTATCATTCTGTGTGTAATGCATCTATATATTTCACGTGTTTATTTCTTTTCATTTTGCTGATTATGACTTTTAGCTAATGAAAACCCCAAATCCAGTATCACAGAAAATTAGAATATTGTGAAAAAGTTCGATATTGTAGACTCATGGTGTCACACTCCATTCAGCCAATTAACCCAAAACACCTGCAAAGGTGTCCTGAGCCTTTAAATGGTCTCTCAGTCTGGTTCAGTAGGCCACACAATCATGGGGAAGACTACTGACTTGACAGTTGTCCAGAAGACAGTCTTTGACACCCTCCACAAGGAGGGTAAGCCACAAAAGGTCATTGCTAAAGAAGCTGGCTGTTCAGAGTGCTATATCTAAGTATGTTAATGGAAAGTTGAATGGAAGGAAAAAATGTGGCAGAAAATAACCAGAGCCTTGAGAGGATTGTGAAGCACAGCCCATTCAAGAATTTGGGGGAGATTCACAAGGAGTCAGTGCTTCAAGAGCCACCACACACGGACATATTTGGGACATGGGCTACAGCGGTCATATTCCTTGTGTCAAGCCACTCCTGAACCAGAGACAATGTCAGAAACATCTTGACTGGGCTAAGGAGAAAATGCTCAGTAGTCTAAAGTCCTCTTTTCAGTTGAAAGTAAATTTTGCATTTCATTTGGAAATCAAGGTCCCAGAGCCTGGAGGAA